>NW_027467801.1:0-42454 GCF_004210375.1 Tachypleus tridentatus
TTACTTAATTTTGCTTTTTCCTATACCATACTCTTGAAATTATAAATTTCAATTTTCTATAATATATTTTCTACAAATATACATATGTAAACAACATTGGTATAAAATTAAAATAATGTATTTAGTTGGTGTTTTTTACCATGTCACATTGACTTGTGACTGAAGGAATAAAATTTGTTCCCAAATGAATAATCAATAAATTAATAAAATTCCAATTACAAAAACCAATGTGGGCAAATAGACTATTTATAGTTAAAATTAGTTGCAAAATATCATTGTTAAAACAGATAATTTAAATATAAGTTTACAATGAGGGAACATGTGTTAAAAATTAAATAACTTTGTAAGTATGGATTTAAAAAAAGATTGTTGTAATACATTCATAATCGCATTATGACAAATGGTCAACTCAAATAGTAGCTGATATGTTTCAGTCACACATACAGAGTATAAATTTACACTGGATTACACTCTTAAAACTCCTGAGTGCTTGTCATAAATCTTTTACTTTTCACATTTGTAAGTTATCCCCAAAAATTGCATAGTTATTCCGATAAACATTTGATAGTAAATATAAGTTGCACTGTTTGGTTTTATCTCCAAAAGGATGTTATGAAAATTTTTAAAATAACTTAGTATCTTCTTTCAACCTATGGATGGATTATATTTGCTTATTATTATTCAATAAAATATTTGTCAATTTATTGAAATAAGTGAATATATTTGAAACACCATTTGAACCGGATACGATTTACAGTTACATGAATATATGTTGAAATTGTATATATAGATTTTAAAACAATGTATTTTCAGCATTTAAGTTAAAAATATTCAAAACCACCAAGTTACCTTTCACTCTTAATAAAAGGATTTTGATCTACTATTAATCCTTCAAACAAATTTGCTGAAGTCATCATATGTTTTAATTTATATTGTTTATTATCAGTTAACTTTAAAAGGAATGTGAAGGAGTTCAAAAATTATATAATATTTGATTTGAGAAAAGAAAAGCTATTTTGGATAATGAAAATAAACACAAACCTTTTGGTCAAGAATTAATGATTTGATTTAAGCAACAAAGACACTGAAGCCAAAGAAGAATTCAAAGTAAGCTATAACTATTAGTACATTACTTGTAAGTTATTGTTATTATTTTGGAGGAAAAAATATGATGGATAAAACTATCAAATTAAACCTAAATTTTGAAACAGAGAAATTACACCAGTTATACTTTACTTACATAAATATTAACTGTTTTTACTTTGTTCAAATATTTTACTTAAATTGTAATTAGAAAGTATGGTTTAATTGAGCCACAGTTAATAAACGATTTTGGCTTAGAATTTGCTGTTTTCTGAACATATTGAGTGATCGTTAAAAAGAAATGTATTTTGTGGAATGAATTCTTTATTTTAGTTGAATACATTTTGGATAAAATTATAAATATGAAAAATTTAGTACACAGGTACGATTGTGTTTACTTTTTGTATTGAAGAAACACTTATCTTTCTAACATGGTTAGTTACACTATGTAACAAAATTTTTACTTTTTCTTGTTCCTGGGCAGAAAGTGTTATTTCTCAATTGCTTATTCCTAAAATAAATGGAAAAGGCATTATTTTGTCTTCAAACTTTGCTTTTGTGACCTGGGAGCATATAACAAAAAACATGATGGAAGACTATATTATTAAAATGTACAGATTTGCCCATTTTTACATAGAAAATAGATTAATTTCTAAAATTAATTATCTAGATCACAAAAGCAAAGTTTGAAGGGAATAATAGCCATTTTCTGTACTTTTACAACATAAGCAATTAAGAAATAACACATACTATCCAGGAACAAAATTTGTATTACATAGTGTAATATAACAGAAATAATTTTCTTAAAATTGGCATTTGTAGTAACAAGAAAAGCAGATGTAGATATTCTTTTTAATCATTTAAGTACAATAACATTAAAACTTGAAGTATCCTCAAAGTATCCTTTAGGTCCTAGAATAACAGATGTTTTATTTATAGATAGCATTAAATACAGTATAGTTTAATCCTAACTAAGCTAATGTAAGAATACATGGTACAGTATTGATTTTGTTCAATATCAAATTTAGGCCTAACATTAGTGAAAATTTTATAAAGTACAACTTAAATACAAGTGGGCTTGCACATTTCAGTGTCTGTAATTACATTTCATTTGTATTATTTTACAAATCTTGTCTTGAAAGAAAAACTGTTGCAATAAAGATAATAAACAACCAACGTGTTGTAGGTTTCTGACAGTTATTAAGTATTCTTCTTTGCTTTAACTTATGAATTCTTGGAATATGTGTCTCTGCTTGTATGTTGCATTGATGTTTAGAAATACTGTGGTAAATTTATTTTTTCCAGTTTGCTTATAATTGATGTTTGATGTCAATATCTAAAACAAGTTAAAAATGAGAGTAAAACAATTTGTTGATGTTATTTGAAATGTTTTACTTGGTATACATAGTTACTATTACTTAACCTATAAAAGGACTGGGGTGTATTTCACAGTTCTAGAAACTATTGGATAACAGGACAGATTTTAAAAAAGTTAGAAATTACCCAATGTATAAATAAAGCCATGTGACAGTTACAATGTTTTTCATGATTTGTGAAGAAAAATATGTAATTTAGATTAGCTTTTAAGAAATAGAATTAAAGTGACAATTGGATGGCCTTGTAATTAAAGAATGTGTGTAAAATAAAGTTATGAAAGTTGAGAGGAAGAAATTCATTTTGTACTTTTTTGGTGAAATTTAGTCAAAATTGGAAATTTTAACATTTTTGAAGTTATAATTTTGTAACATGAGCACCTGACTAACTTATAGCTATACAAATTATTGTAGATTGAGTTTGGACTTGGTTTCTATGTCTGGAAGTAACACAGTATTTTTTCATATTTTCATCTCGGTGGACGATCCAGAGCATACTAAAGTATCATGAAAAATAGCACTGTCTTAGTAAGTGTTACTGAGGAGGAAATGGTTTTAATTTATGAACTTTAATTTTGTGTGCAGATATGCTGGTGCGCCTGTGGATTTTGAAGAAGTACATTTAGAATCATCTGAAGAAGATATGAAACATGTTCATAAGGCAATCACATCCATCCAACGTAATGGTGTAGCTTTAAAAGGTAACATCAATTAGTTAGTAGAAAAATCCACCATGATTTAGATAAAACTAAAAGATTTTTTAAAAATAAAAAATTATAAATCTGATATAGCTCTGATAAAGGTAGTGCTAGTGTGTTTAATGTATTTTCTGAGGTCATCTTTGTGTTGTTGCTTAATGGAATGTAAAAGGTATTTTTAATTACACAGTTTTCCATGAAATTGTGGATTTTGAATTTTTATGGGCTGCCCAAAATCATTTCTGGAAAACTGTATAAATCTGCTGAGAAAATAATGGGAGAGCTTCAAAGCAGAGCAGCCCAACAATATATCCTATTAAGTGTAAAATATTATGAACTCCATTGGCTGATTTAACCATACTGAATTGTGGGATAATCCTTGTCAGTCAAAAATATGTTTATGTATGCATGCTCATGGTTGGTATATGTTTGAATTAATCAGACAATAATGTGGCTAAACTTTTGTAAATAATTGCTTTCAGTCTTAAAGAGGTTAAGAAACCTGTTAGAAGAGCAAGCTCAAGTGGACATCGTTATAAAATATAAGGGTTAAACTGCATTGTTGAGGAAGTTTTCGTAAAGTGACTTGTGGACTTAGAGAATGTATTGTGTATAGATTGCAGTAGCCTGAGAAATTATATCTTGCTTAATGTTAACCCTTTTGCTACAGGCTCAGTATAATATACAGAAGTTCATCTACACATTTGCACACTTTAAGTATTTGTACTCTAACTTTTCAAATAGTATGTATATCTTCACCAAATTTGGTGGACTTTTAGTAGAGATTACAAGTTTTTGTATGCAAAAATCAGATTTCTTTTAATGAAATAGTTTTACTAAAGATTTGTTTGTGAAAATAGTCTGTTTCATTACTAGTTTGAATGCAAAGTGATTTCATTTTATGATTAAAAAAAACTATTCATCATCCCAAAAATCTCAAATATTATTTGCTTAATCTCTAGAACCTCCTAAATAATTTCAAACATTTGTTTTCAGTAAAACATTTTTAAGCTGATATCAGGGATAAATGGTAAACTGCAATGTAAGGTTGTATTGTTGTTCAGTGTATTTGTGCCAATTTTGTTTGTTAGTTGAATTTTAAGGTCTTTTTGTGTGAAAATGTTTTGACAGTGGTCAGTGGAAATTTGTTAAAATGAATTAAGGAATGCTGTATAGAGTAGATTTTTTCATCATGCAATTACTTGAGGTTGTCTAAGTTTCTTCTGTTATTCTATGGATATCTCTCCAATATGCTTCCTCACTTATCCATCACCATAGTAAATATATTGTACTGTACAATTACCTCCAAACTTAAATATAATCCACACTTGGAAAAAATTTGCCATTAAACATCACGTTCACCCAAAAACCTAGCACTAAACAGAAATCATTATTAAATAAAAATTACATAGAATCACACAATTCCAACTATATTTATATAATAACATGTAATAACTGTCTAAAGTTTTGCATTGGAGAAAGAGTTAGAAAATTGGAAACAGATTTGTTAAATATGATAAAAACCCACCCATGTTTATACCACCTTTGTAACTCAGAAAACCCCATTATATCCATATTAAACATTGTAATTTTGAACAAAGAACCTGACATCAATAAACACAAAATATAAAAAAGCTGTCTTAATTGAATAAAATATCCTCATACAAAATCAACACCTCGGGATATCAAGATATCTATATTGGACTGGAAGCAATATCTGGTTGTGTAATTTATTTATTTGTTCTGTATTTTGTGTGTATACACACATATGTATTTCTCTAAACTTCTTGTACCTGAGACTGACAAAATCTTGTTGTAATGTCATGGATTTGTCATAAATGTTTCCATTACCCAGTCAAGCTGTATGAAATTTTATCAGAGATACTTTTTCCAGTCTGAAAAGGTTTAAACAGATATGACTTAAAAATAACAAAAAGTTTTGTTTTTCATAAAAGCTTGTAAGAAGATAATTAACATAATTTCCTTTTATTGTTTTATAGTGTGTGTGTGCAGAGACATGCTTACGTATTTAAACTTTTGGGCAAAAGGACCAGGAACAATTGGTGATAAGTTAGGTTTAGTCATTGTTGTAGTGGTCACTAATAACTGGAGTAACTTTGACTTAGGAAAGAAAGTGCATGTTGTTTGCAGTAATTGAAATGGAGCAGAATGATTACAAAGTAAATCTTTTTAATGTGTATACATCATAAGTATCCCTGGCACACATACAAAGAAACACATACTAACAACTGTATGAAGAAAGTAATTCATTTCACTGAAAAATTATGAATGACAATACTTGAATCATAGGTATCCTAGATCTGGCTGTTTAACCAATATGTCACTGAAGGTAATGTCAAGATTGGGTGATTCCATGTCAAATCATAGAGGGGGCTACAGGTGACCCCCTCAGAATGCCTTGAAAAAATTCACATGTACTCATCTACCCATATAATGAAAAATTGCCAAAGATTAGATAAATATCTCTAATAGTTTCTGATTTACAGCCCTGTAAAATTTAATTTTGTTTTTATTTTTGGCAAATTCATTTTCGGGCAACTTTGGCTGCTTAAAGCTGCAAGAGTAATGGTGGTAGAAGGCTGAAATTTGCTACACTGACTGAATTAATCCCACAGAATTCAAAAATGGTCTCCAACCAAATTTATCTCTCTTAGGATTTGCATAGTGAGGCTGTAAAATCACCTGAAAACCCAAAACCGTAAAAAACATTGGTTTATTTAATGAGCCATAGTTCTAAGACTTAATATGATACAAAGCTGAACTTTTTTTCAAATTTCCTATAACATATCAGTTGACAAATCAGCAATTGTTGTAATTAAAAGTCTATAGATCTCCTGTAAAACAAATTGAGCCACATGCAACTTTTTATGATTTAGCTAAAAATAGCCCTACTTCAGGCCACAGTTTGACCATGTCACCAGTTATTCAGCCTTTTCAGATTTTTATCATATATTCTTACATCTCTGAATTTGACCAACAAAAAAAATCAAGATGGTGTTCAACCTACTTTTTGAGTTATAATTTTTTAAAGTATCCACTGACCGTATGTTTTTTACTTGAAGAAAAAACTTCAATTCATTTTTAACTTACACCTTTTTCTTTGAATTAATGTAATTTTTGTACACATACTTATTAAAGTATATATACAGTATATATGTACAATATTCAATCTGTTTTTGGTTTACTTAGTTGAATTTTGAAGCACACTTTTAAGTTCTTTTGTTTTGTTTTATTTTATTAGATTTGTCATTTTGTATTTTTTTTAACATGCCTGTTCAATTCAGAAAGAACAGTTGCAAATACTTAACTGTACCTCATTTAGAAACACAGTAGACAATTCTTTATCTTCATTTATTTTCTTGTTTTAAAGGAAATATTGAAACCATAACTAACAGTCCTAACTTTAAGTCCAGGAATGTGGAGTTAAGGTGAGTGAATGAATTACAATAATTTTCAATACTCTTGTATAAATCAGTACAATAACATATATGTACTATTATGAATATAAAATAGTGGTGAAAACTGTTAATATAAGGATTAGGTTGTTGTGGGTAGTAACATAGGTCTTCATTATGCTTCATCATTTGTTTGGTACTTAGAGAATGAGATTTTCTCCATTTATCAAGGAATGCTTCACACTCTTTACAAATGTTATATTAATTACATTGTTGGTGCTACCAGCACACCCTTGTACAACTTAAGTAATGTTTTTACATTCTGTTTCCTCCATCCATCCAGCACTTACCTTCACATTTCTTCTTTATACATTCTTGTCTCCATTGAACATTGTCATTTGTTCACTACAAATACTGATTACCATTCTTACCTCTGCTACAACTCTTTCAATCCCTGTCATGCACTTCCATCTCTTCCATATTTCCAGTTCTGAAGACTGCATAGACTACAGTGAACAAATTGATATGAGTCAAAATTTGAAGATATGAAAGATTTCTCTATCAGTTGTTTCTACTCCAAGTCTTTAATTGAAAAAGCTACCCAACATGTACATTCTGTAACCTGACAATCCACAAGTTCACAAGCACCATTGACCTTTGTTTATCCTCCTAAAACCTCTAAAGTTGCCAAAATCATCAAACAAAACTTCAACATCTTCACTGACAATCCCATAACTTCCAAAACATTTTTAAAGGACCCCCACTTGTCAGTTATAGACATGATAAAAAATATAAAAAAACATTTAAATTCACAGCTTCGTTCAGAAATTCCCCCCTAGTGTTAACCCAGGTACAGTCTGTTGTCACAGAAAGAAATGCCTCACCTGCCAGTACATTTACTCTACAACGCCCATACATGACCACAATGGAAAATTTCAAATACAGCAGCCATTCACTTGCATTTCAACAGGCCTAATACACTATGTATGCTGTAAAAAATGTAACATGTTTTATATTGGTCAAATGAGTTGCCACATAGGAAATTGTTCAGGTGAACATCTCTCTTACATAAGAAATAACAACACTACAAAACCCACAGGTAGACATTTCAATAACCCTTCACATTGCATGTCCAAACAAGTCATCACATAGGGAATTGTTCAGGTGAACATCTCTCTCACATAAGAAATAATGACACTACAAAACCCACAGGTAGACATTTTAATAATCCTTCACATTGCATGTCCAACTTCTCCATTCTTGGACTCACACTTGTTTTATCTACTGTAATGTAAATAGAATGCCTGGAAAAGCATGTGATTTTCACATTAGGCACTGTTAATTCTTTTGGAAGGAATGAAGAGTTCCCTTTCCGTTAAATTTTTCCTTCCCATTTCCAATCCCTACACTTTTTCTATAGTTTCTCACACTAGCATTTAGTGTTCACAACCTTTTTGTTCAAGGTTTGCAATTTTTCCTCTCCAGCCTGTTCATTTTAGTTAAATCTATATTCTTTTCACCATTCTTCTTCACTCATTTATGTTCACATACCTTTTGTTCTGTCCCTTTGAACAATATTATCTGATGCACGTGTTCATTCATTTCTTTATATTGTTACCTATTTATCGTTCTACATTTCCATTTTATTATTTAGTTTATTACTAAACTTAATTGTATTTATACTTTTATATTTTACTTTCTGTTTTATGAAAAAATATTTTTGTAGTTGTATACAGATTAGAAATTCTTAAGTTTTTAGTTTTATCACCTAATTGGAGTGAGAACTACACTTTCATTTAAATGCATGGTGGTTAAAATAAAAATGGACTATTTTACTACTACATATGCACTTCTTTGAAGGTTACAACTGGGGCTTTTTGCTAATGTGCTACACTGTCGAAGTCAGCCTGGTGTTCCGAACAAGACACAAAGACATTGATATTGTGTTGATTCGTCAAAATACTGAAGGCGAATACAGTTGTTTAGAGCATGAGGTAAGTTACAGTAATGTCTCTGATGTCTGCTTGAAAGATGTAGTTTCATGGTCTTAAACCTTAACATGTTTCTAAAATTAATCTCATAATTAATTATTTTCATACCACATGTGATTAAAAACCTTTTATTTGATGATGTTGAAGTAAAACTTTATATATATGGTAGTGGAACTTGTATAAATGTTAACAGAGCAGCTTTAGGAGTGTGTTGTAAATAATATTTATAACTTTTTAATATATGATGATAAAAATCTTTTAGAATGTATTTAATGACTTGTAAGGATCCTAATGTATGCTTACTATAAATATATATTTTATCATTTTTTAACAATTTTTATATTGTATGTACTTGTAAAAAATATAGTCTCATTTTGACTTGTAAAGAATGTAAAAGGAGTGGTGGAGAGCTTAAAGATTATAACACGAGAGAAGTCTGAGCAGATTGCAAGATATGCATTTAATTATAACTACACAACAGGAAGAAAGTAACAGCTGTTCATAAAGCTAACATAATGTAAGTTGTGTACATGGATTTCATAATTCGATTATTGTGTGAACTTTAAAGTGTAAAAAAGTTATTTTTAAAAGCAAATGTTTAAATGTTGCTTCCACAGCAAATGATTGAATAATTTGAAAGCTTTATGAACATAAAATGTCTTCGTATATTTGTGCACCTAAATTCAGATGTTCTCAATACTTTAGCAGCCTAAAATATATCAAACTGTATATGGATTAAAAGCTTGATATTACTTCTAATCAGACAGATTACTTGTAAGAGATATACTATGTTTTTCCATCACATTTGGCATATTTACATTCTAAACTTGTAGTATTGCAGTTGACTTAATACTTTATGTTGATTAGATATATTAAACTTCCATATTTTACAATAGTTTTATATATTGTTACAAAGTAAACCATTGATTTGATGTTTCTAGTAATTCTTGAGTTTCTAAGCATAATTAAAATAGTAATGTGAATAATATTTTTAACTTTCAGCAATTGTTAAAGTGACATCACAGCATTAACTTTACTAATAACTTAGTAATTGCTCCAAACTACTGAAAATCACAACTTTAAAAACTTGCTATAATATTTTATAGGTTCTATGTTAAATAATGAAACATCTTGTTCTCAATAAATGCTATTGTGCAATTCTCAAATGATTCACTGTTTCAAATAAAGAGCGTGATATTGCTCAGTGAGAAAAGTATCAACAGTCTGTAATTCACTGTTTGTTTAAGGTAACCTGCAGAAATATATGAATCTTTTATAGCTGTTATTTTAAAATAAATGCCTGATTTATGTTTACCAAATAAATACAATTACTGGTAAATTTTAAGAAATCAGTCTTGATTTTCAAGTTTGGCTATCTTTGTTATTAGATGAGAACAAATGTTTTAATAAACTCTTTGTGGTGTTTTAATGTTAGTATAGCTATATAAATATGTTTACTAAAGGGACTGATCCAGGTTTTTGCAAGTGTGTGTAGGCAGAATTCTTTGCAGTAGGTATCTGTGATGTATTAGCAATAAATGTCAACAGTAAGCAAACAGTGCACAATCCATTCATTTTAAAGTATATATTAAAATAAGTCAAACAATATATAAATATTCATTACATAATTAACTGCCACAGTTGAATCAAAACCTTTAACAAATCTTTGTCAAAGTCTGCATGGACTGTTTCAGTTACCTTAGAACACAATTGACACAAACAGATTATTTTCTATTCTGTTGCTGCAATAGAATCTGTGATGATTTTACTTTAAAACTCATCACTATACAGCTTTTTTAAGCTAAACATGCAATATAGCTCTTGCTATCTTTGGCCTGGGTGCTTAACTCATAATCTGAGGATTCGTGGGTTCATATCCTTGTCACACCAAACATGCTCACCCTTTCAGCCATGGTGGCATTATAACGTGACAGTAAGTCCCATTATTTGTTGGTAAAAGAGTAATTCAAGAGTTGGCAGTGGGTGGTAATGACAAGCTGCCTTCCCTTTCAAGGCAGCTTGCATGAAATTCAAAAAAACAAACAAATTTGCTATCTTTCTCTCCCATGTATGAACTATTATTTTGTATCTGTATTTGTAGCTTGATCAAAGTCTAGAACTTTCTACATATTACAAGATATGATATAATAATACTCAATCAAAACAGAGAGAAAACACGGAAAATTCTAGTAACATGACACAGTAATACAAGGAATACCAATTCACAGAAGTTAAACTACACAGTGTCTGATTCACACATGGTTATATAAACAAACTTCTAGTAAATATCACTTTTAAAAATAACTAAAATTTAACACTTTTGCTATACTTAAATTAAAATGGTCATTTATATATCTAACAACCTCAAAACAGTTTAAGGGATTTTTATCCCTTTAAGTGCATTTTGTTTGTGTATGATTTTAGTTGCACTAACAACTGTTAGTTTTATCAAGGTATCTAGCCTGGTTCTTTCATTTGTTTCTGCCTAATTTTGTTGCTTTCTGTTTCTCTTCATTGCCTCTTGATGTTTATAATTTTGATCTCCTGTTCAATATCCTCTCATTGTTTTCAGTTTCAACCTTTCCTTTTTATTTTCCTGTTCCATCTCTTTTATGTTTTATATTTATAGAGAATATTAATACTGATAAAGTTAAGTAAATTAAAACAAAATCAAAAGGAAGGACTGTGTTGAAAACAACAAACCCAAACCTTTGACTAACTAACTATATATATCAAGTCCTTGAACTGAAAATTTCAAATGACTGTAATTTAACTGAGTCTTTAATTAAGCCACATATAAGTTAAAAAATTTTATTAGCTGCTTGGAGCTCAACTGTAACAATCACACATCTGAAGTGAACTGTCTACAGCTCAGCATGAGAAAGAATTTCTGTTTTTAAATATGAATATAAATGAAGTGTAAATAAATTTATATTTCAGCTTAAAAAGGAATGAGGTTTAAATTTTATATTCTGGTTTTAGTTTCAGTTTCTACTGGTTTTCTTCTCTGAAAGCATTAGAAGTAAATAGAAAATAAATAGTGGATGTATTGTAAGAATAGGAATATTATTTAAAGATTTCTTGTAAAATTAAGAATAATTAGATTGTGTAAAACTTGAAATTAGATTGTGTTAGATATTGTAAAACTCAGAATTAGATAGTGTAAAACTCGGAATTAGATAGTGCAAAACTTGAAATTAGACAGCGTTAGACAGTGTAAAACTTGGAATTAAATGGTGTTAGATAGCGTAAAACTTGAAATTAGATAGTGTAAGACTTGGAGGAAGATAGTGCAAAACCTTAAATTAGACAGTGTAAAACTTGAGATTATAATGATGTTTTAATACCACTTTTATTAACATATATTGATGGAAAATGTTGTTTAACTAAATTTTGAATGTGATAAAAGATCATACTTATGACATGGACACTTTGATTAAGCTGTGCAGGTTGGGTTGATATTTTTTTCTATTAAATTGTAAGGCATGTTACTAAGACTTTATTTTCTAGAGCTGTATTATACATTATTCTTTCATACAGCACCTTCAGTGACACAGTTGTATGTTTACGGCCTCACAATGCTAGAAATCAGGTTTCAATACCCACGGTTGGCAGAAACCATTGTGTAGCTTTGTGCTTAATTATACAATATTTACTTTCATACACTTCTGTAGTTTTGTTATTTTTTTATTCTGATGTTTTAGGGACAAATGGTTAGTAGGTGAATGCTCTTTACAGACTTGGGTTTGATGGCATAGTGTGTCTATGTTACATCATTAATAGTTTAATGTGTTTGCATAGTAGTTCATTCACTTTTTTTTTTTTTCCTACAATTAATTTCCTAAATTTACATTATTTTCACCAGGTTTACAAGTAGCTAAATAAATAAAAATAAAAACAAATAGTCCCTATATTTCTTGGTTCATTTCAGCTTTCTGAATGTGAAACTATGTAAATTTCATACTTGTTAGTGCTTTTATAAACATCCATATATCTATCTGTATTTCAGTTTTTAAATTAACTTATATTTTGTACATGGAAGTGACATATAGCAAGAAAAATAATTATGAAACTTTGTAGAATGGACGGCAACTTCCTGTTGTGGAGACACAAGTGTAGAGAACGACGTTTTGAAAGTCTTGAAGTCTTGGACTTGAAAATGAAAGGCGGAAGACTTTTGAAACATTGTTCTCTACACTTGTGTCTCCACAACAGGAAATTACCATCCATTCTACAAATCATCATACTCTGCCTAAACAATATATCACAAGAATAAGAAAAATAATACTTTTAGAATATGCTACTAGAAGACATTTTATAATGCAAAAACAATCAATTGTACTTTTTATTTTTTTTACTATGATTAACAATTTCCTATTTTATTTAAGCTGCTTTTATAAATTAGCAACGATAGGTAGTCTCTGTTAAAAAAAAAAAAAGTTTATAAGAGTGACCATAACTTGATATACAAGTGTTTTGCTTAGCCACAAATTTTATTTCTGGGTAAAATGTCTGTACATAAGTTTTTTTTTTTATTTTTAAATTGTTCCCCATAATATATTTATAGGAAATTAGCAGATGGTCTCTTTCTGCAGTGCTGTAAGGAAGTAGCTGCTGAATATTCAGACATTCAGTTTAACAACATGATTATTGACAACTGTAGTATGCAGGTGAGCTTTGCACTATATGATCTTCAGATTGTTAACATACATTATGTTTCCATTGCTGTATTTAAGATCAAATATTTCTATTTCAAATATGGCTGACTAATCAAGCGTTTTTAGTACAAGGTTTGTTTTAATGTTACATAGATAAAAAGTTTGAATTAAGTAAAAATTATGATCTAACTTGCATTATATATCTACAAAACCTACTACACTGTTGACACTGGGTCAGTTAAAATGACCAATCTTGTAAACACTGTAACTAACTGATAATCTTGAAAGTATATATCCTGTAGTTTTGAATGTATTAACTATATCTTCTTGAAACTTGACAAGCTGCAAGAAAATATTCCAAGTATTTTGTACACAAAAGGTCAAATTTTTTTTTATTAACTAAATAACTAAAAGATTTGTCATTGAATTGTCAACATCCAACTCAGGCTACAACTAGTATGAGTGGAGGGTGATTTTCATGTTAAGATTAAATGTACTTTTATTTATTTTTCAGATTTCATGTGCATAACCTTTTGAAGCTCCTAAGTGAATATGTATTTTTTTTTCAGTGAATCTTTATTATTTTCTCTACCCTAATGCTATACAGATCAATTTGACCAATCTTGTAACCACAAAAATATGCATTAAAAATAAATTACTGCTTTTTCGTTTTATAATATTTATGCATTGTAAAGTGCAGTTACATATTATTTGTACTTATAGCCTTAGCTAATATTTATTCAATTAGTTTGACTCTCACAGACTATGAAAACAGCTGTTTATTGAGCTGGGCAATTTTGTATGAACAGCCAATCTGGTTACCAGTATTTTTATTTCATTTTACACAACTCCTCTCATGCTTTCACTGATCACAAGTTTCATAAGTTTCAAATTTTTACATTTTAATTACTTTTGTAACAATAAATCAAAAATAAGAAATTTAGCATTTAATCTGAAACCTTGTCCTATTAAAGATTGCACTTGTACAATCCAAGTCTATGTCAAAGTTACCCCTAATTCAAAGTAACAATAATGTGGTCTCAGAAATATTTTAAAAAATAAAATATCCAACTTAGAATATAAAATATTTCTATGTATCTAAAATAGAATTTCTATCAGAGGTAAAAATGGCTTAAAATAATTTCTATAGTTGGTCAAGTAGAACTGAAACATTGCCACACAGAGGAAATGATGCCAAAATATTCAATTCTTAGTATGGTGCCTTTAGACCATGAAACTGTCAGTTAAATGAAATTTTTGCCATCTGTTTTTTACATATAATACAATAGCATATGCCATAGAGAATGTATGACAGTTTTTAAAAGCAGAATGCTATGGGACAAACATGGCATGTGACTTTTACTTTATTGCTTATGTCTCCATAAAGCAAAAAGCTTTTTCACATCAAATTACAGATTGGATCAGAGATATATATAGTATGAGTGAGAAATTCCACATAAGTTTACAAGGCCATATAAGAGTATCAGAAATGTAAAACTTGACAGTTTGGACTAAATAAATGTCACGTGATATAAAATGGGAAAATTATGCATTTGCTTTAAAAATTGAAGCTATATAATATTAAAAAGTTGAACTGTAAACTATGTTTTACAGCCAATTTTATTACTATACATTAACAATAAAGTATATTTTAAATGCAACTCTGTAAAGTTATCCACCCATGATAAGAGTTAGTTCTTTTTAACTTTTAACCATTACCAAGTGAAGGAAAGTATTTTGTTAAATAGTACGTATAGTTCTTTAAATACTGAAATTTCACAAGTAATGTTTTATAGGTGTATTTAGTTTAAAAGGTGGGAAATAACATAAATGATACCACACATGGAATACAGAGTTGTTGAACCAATGTAAAAAACTGACATGATAAAAAAACCCATAGTAATAGCTTCAAGAAATATTAGAGACATACTGTTTTACCAGCAACGTTAGTCGTCCTGGTGAGTTGTTATTACAATTTTTCTGCATGTCTTTTAACACTTTTATTACTTTACTTTTTGGTACTGGCCATAATGACACATAACCCGGAACCAGAACTGGAAATGACCAACTTCAGGTGACTGACGGTGGTTCTTGTACTTACCTGTTAGTCTTCCTGGCAGGTTATGATCATCACCATTATGCTACGGAAAGTCCTTTACAACTTTGTAGACTAGATGTCAACATTGGTTTTATGCCATTTATGTTTTTAATTGCTGTTTTGTTTTTACCTTCATTTTCTTTTATGAATTTTACTACATTTATTTTACTTTTACCTTTTTAACGGATATTTGGCAAATTATTATTACAATTTTGCTACATGTCTTTTAAAACTTTTATTACTTTACCTTTTGATAATGGCTGTTATGACACATAACCCAGAACCAGGACTGGAAAGACCAACTTCAGGTGACTGACAGTGGTTCTTGAACTTACCTGTTAGTCTTCCTGGCAGGTTATGATCATTACCATTATTGTAGAGAAAGTCCTTTACAACTTCTTTTACTCTGCTTTCTCTCTTAACATTGTAGACGAGGTGTCAACATTGGTTTTATGCTTTTTTCTGTTTTTCAATGATGTTTTGTTTTACCTTCATTCCCTTTTATGTATTTTACTATATTTAATTTATTTTTATCTGTTTACCGGACATTTGGCACAGATGGCCTAGTTGCTTTGTGCCATAAAAGATTAAATCAACTAATCATTTAAGCTTCCTTTCTACCTAATAATTATTATTGTTGTACAATACAACTAGAAAGCAAGTCTAACTAATATCATATAATACCACCCTGTATAGTACAATACAAGAATACCAAACAAAAAAATTACAATCTTGTACAAAAAGAAAACTTGTCAAACTGAAAATAGTCCAGGTCTTTGTATTTCTATTGCCTGGCTTGATTATGAATTATTGCACTAAACATACCAAAGTAATTTGATTGTTAAGCAAAAAATAAGTAACTTTTAACATTAAAAGAAAAGTATATTAAACACTAATCATTAAGTTTAAAAGCATTAACATTTTAATATTAATACAAAGAATTTTCAAATTTGATGTAATTTTTTTCTACATTGTTTTAAAGTAGAAGACTGAAAATTGTTTTTTTAATATTTATTTTTCATAACTAAATCTCATAATAACCCATAAAAGTATACATTGAAATACATTAAAATTCTAATGATGTGCTACCTTTAGTTTCTTCACTAAAATGAAACTGCATTGAACTTTTTTGTTCTAACTAGTTTAAAATTGAGTATTTATTAGTGGACAATATCCAGAAAAGTAGTTCTATTTGTTCAGTCATTTGTTTTTGCTTGTTGTTTTTTCTTGCTCTGTACTTTTCTCTTAAAGCTGAAAGATACTAGCCTTATAACTGCTTGATGTTCTGCATTGTAGACTTTACCAAACAGAACATTGGAGTCTAACTCTTCCTGAAACTTATTTTACAAAGCCTAAAGATGTCTTACATTTGAGCTGTTAAGATAGTCTATCCATATGTCATACTTCTAAACTATTATTCGCTATCCTTTTAATGTAATGACAATATTTCTGAAAACAAGCTGTAAGTGTACATAGGGTTTAGAGATTATGTTTTATTATTTTACCTTATGCAGTTAGTGGCCAACCCTCACCAATTTGATGTGCTTTTACTACCCAATCTGTATGGTAATATACTGAATAACATTGCCTGTGGACTGGTGGGTGGACCTGGTCTAACATCAGGTAGAAATTATGGCAATGAATATGCTTTATTTGAAACAGTAAGTACTATACTACTTACCTGTATGTTCATGTAAGCATTTCAATTTCGATCTCAGTATAGTATACTGATTTTCTACAGTATTAGTTTGTAATTTCATCATGGTATCATTACATATGTATTAAAATAACAAGATAAATAAATAGTCTCTCATTAGTGAAGAGTTATCTAAGGTTTCGTGATGGGTGGTGCTAACTAGTTGCCTTTTCTCTAGTTTATCACTTCACAATAGGGATGGCTAGTGCAGATAGATAGCTCTTGAGTACCAAATTTCAACAAACACAAACAAAACTTATGTGATCATGATTAAAATTGCTTGTATTAATGTTAGTTATTATTGTAAAGCTTATTAAAACATGTAGTTCATTTATTTATTATTGTAAAGCTTATTAAAACATGTAGTTCATTTTCACTTTAAATGTTATCAGGAATTGAATGAATGTATACATAACTAAATAATTTTGTTGTATAAAAATGTATGGATTTATCTGTTGTGTTTCACTTTTCCATTGATAAAATTATATAAACTGTATATGGGGTTTGTTTTTATTAATGAATTTGAAATGTGATAGACCTTGCATTGATAGCCAATAACTTAATAATGAATTAATACATCAGTTGTTCAGTATTTCTAATTTTTGTCTAGTAATTAATTAAAGGGATGTAATTCTTTTGTAAAAATTCAGTTGGTAGGTGCTTGGTAATTATGTTGTTTATACAAATGGTTTTTGTTGCTTACTTATATGGCATGTAGTAAAATTTATGCTATTTTTATTTTATGTTGTTTCTAACAAAAGAAATTACTGTATGTATGAGACACAATTAAAACTTGTGCTGTTCGTATCCTGTGCTCAGGGAACAAGAAACACTGGGAAATCAATAGCAGGTAAAAATATAGCCAATCCTATTGCAATGTTGAATGCAGGAGTGGATCTGTTGAAGCACTTGGGGTAAGTGATGGTTTTAGATAACAAATTATCTTTTGAGTTTCTTAGAATGAGTGCACTTTCTCAAAAATATTAAAGCCATGTGAAGTTTGGAGTACTTGAATGGTGTCTTTATGTGTAAACTTCAGTGTTAATGTTCAGTATAGACATACACATGATTTTGGTTTTCATACAAATTATTTTTGTATTTTCAGGAGCTTTGCAATATTTCATTATTACCAAATAATTCCCAAAAATTTTGAACAAGATTTTCTTGATACATTTTTTTATATCATCAAATTACTGAACCACACAAAAGAAGCAATAGAAAGACCATTATGAATTAGGTCTGCCAATTTAATAAAGGCAAATCAACATATTTGTTTTCAGTCAAACCTAGGATATATGATGAGAAATGTATTACTGAAAACTCATTCTTACTACAACAGGTGCATTAGATCTTTAGTGTAAACTAAGTTTTGGTTAATAAAAACAGATTTTAAGAAAATCTGTTTATGTTTGTGTGATTTGTTTTATAAGTGCAGCTGGTGTTTTTTTTGTCTTAGAGTAATAACTAAGTAACTGATGAAAAATGTTTAATTTTATGTAACAGGCTGACTGCACATTCTAGGGTTATCAGTGCAGCTATTGACAAGACACTGAATGTTGATCAGGTAAATGTGAGAGTTTCTTTAAGTTCTTCATGTAGCTTAATTGTACAGATCTTTAATGGTTTGTTTAAGTGCAGTTTATGTATTTTACTGAAGTAAATTGAATGTGAATGTTGCATGACAAAAAAATAATTTACTACTGAAAATGAAATTAGCCCCATAAAAACACTGTTGTGTAGATTTTTTTTTTAAATTCGAAGGAAGTGTTTGGGGTTTTTCTCTGGTTTTCATTGTAAAATCTGTGTGAATTTTGATGTTTTGTAAGCATTTGTTTATTTGTTGTCAGTGACATCAACCAGGAAGTTTTGTAATTTTCTAGTTACTGTTTATGTTTTTGTATTATAAAATTAAGTATTTTTAATGTTAAAATAATTATCATTTAATTGTCACTTATCATAAGTGACAGCATTCCACCTAATCTAGGCCCAACAGTAATATCTTATTAACAAAAGTTAGTCACAGTACTAAGAAAAAGCAAAACAAACACACATGAATAACCCAAGAAAGAAAAATCAACTTATGGAACAGCCTTTGTCAAAATAATTATGTACAAGTTATTTGTAAGTGATGGTAAAAAGCATTTTAATAATAGCTGTCTTTTGTAGAATATTCTCTATAGTAATCTGATCTGTACTGTTAAAATGTTTGTATAGTGAGCTTTGATACTGAAACTAGTTTAACTGTGTGATAATTTTCATAATATTTCAAACTGTATAATTAGATTATGAACAAGACAGTTCCATATTGCTATAATAATGTTAGTCATCTTCACTGTTCAGTGTTTTTATTTTTCAGCTATACTGTGTGTGAAAAGAACCTTTGTTTAGCAAACATTTTTGAAACTTTTAGATTTTAAAAATGGTGTTTCATGGACTTAAACTCAATAAAGTTGTTTTTTTGTGAAACTAAAACAACTGTACACAGAATATTTTTTTTCTCTTGCAACAGATCCACACTCCAGACCTGGGGGGACACGCAACTACAACAGATGTAGTGCAGAATATTATCAAAGAAGTTATGGCCAATACGAAGTTATAAAACTCCAGTCATTTCTTATATTTTCATCAGAGATATTTATTTGTGTTCTTGTTACCTCTTCTCAAAGGTTAGACATTGAGTACTTTGCATTTTGTGTGTGTAGTCATGTAGGTTCAGTGGATATATCTGTTTAAGCTGCCCCTGCTGCTTCTTCCTAACAAATTTCAGAGATTGGATGATGTAGTTTTGAGTACTGTTTTATGTCTTGTATCTGAGGAAGAACAAGAATGGATTGTTTGGTAAGATCTGGTTCCACATAAAACATAAACTAGAGTATGAAATACCAACTTAACAAGAAGATGGTTATGTGATTTTATTTTTATTTCATATTGTTTGTACCCCAGTAGTTCAGATTTGTACATGTCCTGACCTCAATTTCAAAAATATTGATTCATTGACCATAAGAAATGAAAAAGATGAAATATTAGACTGAATTAAAACAAAACTCCATACATACATCCATCTGTAAAAGGCTGATGAATATTATTTTAATATAGTTGTAGCAATAAGACAATATCTATTTTTGCAAAAATAAAGATGATTTAAGTTTATTGTATAATTTCTTCAGAACTCAACCACCTCCATGAAGCATTTATTTAATTTGACAAAATACTTTTTATATAAATTTCCATTAAATTGTCAAAAGAAATTTTTTTTAAATATTCTTTTGGGTTAGAAAGTAAAAGATGTGTGACAGTTTAAGTAAATGAAGGTTAAAAATGAATTTAGTTTAAAAAAATGAAGTGATAAATCACCCAGTATGAATTGTGATTCATCATGTAAATCTCTATAGGGAAGTCTGTCAGTGTTAGAAGCATTTATGCATACCATCTGCACAATGAAAAACATTGATGTATTGTAACCTAACCAGATTCTAATAGCTAACAGAATTTGACTGATCCTTGCCATGTTAGTCAATGGAAAGCGTACAGCATCTATAATATAATTATTTTTGTATCCTTTAACTTTTATGTGTCACTGCATTGTCTGTGTAAGTTAGAAAAAGACCTAAGTAGTACTAAAAAATATTTTTTTATTGATCTCACAATCTAAACTTAAAATCTGTTTGTACTATTAATAAGAATTATGACTTGGTATCTTAGAATGATCATTAGAACTTCTGTCATATGGCAATGGTTGCATGTACTCAGATAAAGATGTGATTCAGTTAATAGTAATACTATTGCAATGTTATATTTAGCACTTGAAATATATAAGAAATAAAACGTTATTTATTCTAAGTTAAGAACATTGTTTATATAGTAGAACCAATCACATCATTGAAAGTTACTTAACTTCTTCCTTTTGTAGTTATGCTATATACACATGAATACTGAATTAATGTTTCCTAAAATGTTTATGTAAACATTTTTATTATAGTTAGTAATTATAAGATACAGCATAATTTTTAAACTTCTATAACAGTTTTTAAAATGAGAGAAAATTATTTAATTACCATTGGAACCAGTTAGGTAGTACATAAATGTGAGTGTATGTGTTTAAGTGATTAACATAAAGTATGCTTTGTTTATATTAGGTGAAGTAAAGATACAAGAATTATGTAAGTTAGTAAATTACTATTTCATATGTAAAAGAAGGATTATGTTGTTATGTTGTCATTATTCATATGTAAAAGAAGGATTATGTTATTATGTTGTTATGTTGTTATGTTATTATGTTGTTATGTTGTTATGTTATTATGTTGTTATGTTATTATGTTATTATGTTGTTATGCTGTCATTATTCATATTGTCAATTGTTGTGTTATTGTTGCTTCTTTTTCGGAGTAGAAATATTTTAATTATCAGTATATCAAGATTCCTTGCATGTCTTAATACCATTATATCAAGATTCCTTGCATGTCTTAATACCATTATATCAAGATTCCTTGCATGTCTTAATACCATTATATCAAGATTCCTTGCATGTCTTAATACCATTATATCAAGATTCCTTGCATGTCTTAATACCATTATATCAAGATTCCTTGCATGTCTTAATACCATTATATCAAGATTCCTTGCATGTCTTAATACCATTATATCAAGATTCCTTGCATGTCTTAATACCATTATATCAAGATTCCTTGCATGTCTTAATACCATTATATCAAGATTCCTTGCATGTCTTAATACCATTATATCAAGATTCCTTGCATGTCTTAATACCATTATATCAAGATTCCTTGCATGTCTTAATACCATTATATCAAGATTCCTTGCATGTCTTAATACCATTATATCAAGATTCCTTGCATGTCTTAATACCATTATATCAAGATTCCTTGCATGTCTTAATACCATTATATCAAGATTCCTTGCATGTCTTAATACCATTATATCAAGATTCCTTGCATGTCTTAATACCATTATATCAAGATTCCTTGCATGTCTTAATACCATTATATCAAGATTCCTTGCATGTCTTAATACCATTATATCAAGATTCCTTGCATGTCTTAATACCATTATATCAAGATTCCTTGCATGTCTTAATACCATTATATCAAGATTCCTTTGTCTTAATACCATTATATCAAGATTCCTTGCATGTCTTAATACCATTATATCAAGATTCCTTGCATGTCTTAATACCATTATATCAAGATTCCTTGCATGTCTTAATACCATTATATCAAGATTCCTTGCATGTCTTAATACCATTATATCTGTCTTAATACCATTATATCAAGATTCCTTGTAATACCATTATATCAAGATTCCTTGCATGTCTTAATACCATTATATCAAGATTCCTTGCATGTCTTAATACCATTATATCAAGATTCCTTCAAGATTCCATGTCTTAATACCATTATATCAAGATTCCTTGCATGTCTTAATACCATTATATCAAGATTCCTTGCATGTCTTAATACCATTATATCAAGATTCCTTGCATGTCTTAATACCATTATATCAAGATTCCTTGCATGTCTTAATACCATTATATCAAGATTCCTTGCATGTCTTAATACCATTATATCAAGATTCCTTGCATGTCTTAATACCATTATATCAAGATTCCTTGCATGTCTTAATACCATTATATCAAGATTCCTTGCATGTCTTAATACCATTATATCAAGATTCCTTGCATGTCTTAATACCATTATATCAAGATTCCTTGCATGTCTTAATACCATTATATCAAGATTCCTTGCATGTCTTAATACCATTATATCAAGATTCCTTGCATGTCTTAATACCATTATATCAAGATTCCTTGCATGTCTTAATACCATTATATCAAGATTCCTTGCATGTCTTAATACCATTATATCAAGATTCCTTGCATGTCTTAATACCATTATATCAAGATTCCTTGCATGTCTTAATACCATTATATCAAGATTCCTTGCATGTCTTAATACCATTATATCAAGATTCCTTGCATGTCTTAATACCATTATATCAAGATTCCTTGCATGTCTTAATACCATTATATCAAGATTCCTTGCATGTCTTAATACCATTATATCAAGATTCCTTGCATGTCTTAATACCATTATATCAAGATTCCTTGCATGTCTTAATACCATTATATATTCCCATAATACCATTATATCAAGATTCCTTGCATGTCTTAATACCATTATATGATTCCTTGCTTAATACCATTATATCAAGATTCCTTGCATGTCTTAATACCATTATATCAAGATTCCTTGCATGTCTTAATACCATTATATCAAGATTCCTTGCATGTCTTAATCATTATATCAAGATTCCTTGCATGTCTTAATATTATATCAAGATGCATGTCTTAATACCATTATATCAAGATTCCTGCATGTCTTAATACCATTATATCAAGTCATGATTCTTGCATGTCTTTACCATTAATACCATTATATCAAGATTCCTTGCATGTCTTAATACCATTATATCAAGAATGTCTTAATACCATTATATATGTCTTAATACCATTATATCAAGATTCCTTGCATGTCTTAATACCATTATATCAAGATTCCTTGCATGTCTTAATACCATTATATCAAGATTCCTTGCATGTCTTAATACCATTATATCAAGATTCCTTGCATGTCTTAATACCATTATATCAAGATTCCTTGCATGTCTTAATACCATTATATCAAGATTCCTTGCATGTCTTAATACCATTATATCAAGATTCCTTGCATGTCTTAATACCATTATATCAAGATTCCTTGCATGTCTTAATACCATTATATCAAGATTCCTTGCATGTCTTAATACCATTATATCAAGATTGATTCTTAATACCATTATATCAAGATTCCTTGCATGTCTTAATACCATTATATCAAGATTCCTTGCATGTCTTAATACCATTATATCAAGATTCCTTGCATGTCTTAATACCATTATATCAAGATTCCTTGCATGTCTTAATACCATTATATCAAGATTCCTTGCATGTCTTAATACCATTATATCAAGATTCCTTGCATGTCTTAATACCATTATATCAAGATTCCTTGCATGTCTTAATACCATTATATCAAGATTCCTTGCATGTCTTAATCATTATATACCATTATATCAAGATTCCTTGCATGTCTTAATACCATTATATCAAGATTCCTTGCATGTCTTAATACCATTATATCAAGATTCCTTGCATGTCTTAATACCATTATATCAAGATTCCTTGCATGTCTTAATACCATTATATCAATTCCTTGCATGTCTTAATACCATTATATCAAGATTCCTTGCATGTCTTAATACCATTATATCAAGATTCCTTGCATGTCTTAATACCATTATATCAAGATTCCTTGCATGTCTTAATACCATTATATCAAGATTCCTTTGCATGTCTTAATACCATTATATCAAGATTCCTTGCATGTCTTAATACCATTATATCAAGATTCCTTGCATGTCTTAATACCATTATATCAAGATTCCTTGCATGTCTTAATACCATTATATCAAGATTCCTTGCATGTCTTAATACCATTATATCAAGATTCCTTGCATGTCTTAATACCATTATATCAAGATTCCTTGCATGTCTTAATACCATTATATCAAGATTCCTTGCATGTCTTAATACCATTATATCAAGATTCCTTGCATGTCTTAATACCATTATATCAAGATTCCTTGCATGTCTTAATACCATTATATCAAGATTCCTTGCATGTCTTAATACCATTATATCAAGCATGTCTTAATACCATTATATCAAGATTCCTTGCATGTCTTAATACCATTATATCAAGATTCCTTGCATGTCTTAATACCATTATATCAAGTCTTAATACCATTATATCAAGATTCTTGCATGTCTTAATACCATTATATCAAGATTCCTTGCATGTCTTAATACCATTATATCAAGCATGTCTTAATACCATTATATCAAGATTCCTTTGCATGTCTTAATACCATTATATCAAGATTCCTTGCATGTCTTAATACCATTATATCAAGATTCCTTGCATGTCTTAATACCATTATATCAAGATTCCTTGCATGTCTTAATACCATTATATCAAGATTCCTTGCATGTCTTAATACCATTATATCAAGATTCCTTGCATGTCTTAATACCATTATATCAAGATTCCTTGCATGTCTTAATACCATTATATCAAGATTCCTTGCATGTCTTAATACCATTATATCAAGATTCCTTGCATGTCTTAATACCATTATATCAAGATTCCTTGCATGTCTTAATACCATTATATATTCCTTGCCATTATATCAAGATTCCTTGCATGTCTTAATACCATTATATCAAGATTCCTTGCATGTCTTAATACCATTATATCAAGATTCCTTGCATGTCTTAATACCATTATATGTCTTAATACCATTATATCATTCCTTGCATGTCTTATTACCATTATATCAAGATTCCTTGCATGTCTTAATACCATTATATCAAGATTCCTTGCATGTCTTAATACCATTATATCAAGATTCCATGTCTTAATACCATTATATCAAGATTCCTTGCATGTCTTAATACCATTATATCAAGATTCCTTGCATGTCTTAATACCATTATATCAAGATTCCTTGCATGTCTTAATACCATTATATCAAGATATTTGCATGTCTTAATACCATTATATCAAGATATTTGCATGTTATTCAAGATTCCTTGCATGTCTTAATACCATTATATCAAGATTCTTTGCATGTTATTAATGTCTTAATACCATTGTCTTAATACCATTATATCAAGATTCCTTTGCATGTTATTCAAGATTCCTTGCATGTCTTAATACCATTATATCAAGATTCCTTGATATTTGCATGTACCATTAATCAAGATATTTGCATGTTTTAATTCATTGTATCAAGATTCCATGTTTTAATTACCATTGTATCAAGAAAATTACCATTGTATCAAGATTCCTTGTATGTTTAATCTATTTTCTACCAACTGAAAATACTGTGGGAGAATTTTTGAAATACACAGACTGAGAACTTAAAAAATCTAAGTGAATATTTATATTAAAGATTTTAGTTTGCTTCTAACACTGTTGCACAAGGAATTATCACCTAAAAAACCTGAGTGGATGTGTAGTTACAGATTTTAGAATTTCCTAATGTAACATCAGAAAATATTACTGCTTTTCAGTTTCATAGATAAATTTATAAAATTAAAACAACAGAAAATTTTAAGGCTGCCCGGATCCTTTCATAAAGTATATTCAATTGGAGCAGTGTCTCAGTAGAAAAAGTACTACGGTATTTCGTAGTAATAGTTGTGTTGAAAGCTAGCTGCTATATTAAAATTACTTGTTATGTTGAGCCAGCAATAGGACAGTGGTAGCCTTACTGTATATGAACACAGCTAGGGTCAGAGCTTTGAATTACATATATTCTAATGTTTGTTGCTTCATTGGTAAATATGTTGTCCATATAATGATTTAGTTGTGTACTGAGCAGTGGAATTATTTTAATTAAACAAGATAGTTAAAATATCATGCAGCCTCAGAGCTTTTATATTATTTATCACTTCCTTAGGGTGTTTTGGAGGTAATTTTACGAATTTGAAATTAACTTTTATGCCTAACTTCTGCTTTTATCTCGTAAGTTTTTGGCCTGATGTATCATAAAGTAATTTTAGTTTTGTGATAGTATTCTTGTTGAGGCTGGGAACTTTTTGTTGTTTATTGAACAAAGTTTTAAGATTTAGCTTTTGTGTTTTCATATAAGTACATTTGGGAGAGATTTTTGTTTCAAATAAACAGTTCTGTTTCTTTGATCCATTAAGATTCTTTTCATAATATTTAGATGTATTATCTGCAACATGAATTATTCTTTAATAATTGAATTAGTCTTTAGTTTCTATGTGTATGTATGTGTGTATATGTATATGTATGTATATAAATACAATTTTGATTCTTTTTTAGCATTTCATAGATAAAGAATTTAATTGTAAAGATCCCAATTCACCTCATTAAATTTATATTAGGTTTAGTTAAATTAGTATATCTGCCATTAATATTAAAAAATAAATTAAGAAAAGTACAAACAGAGATGATATCTGTTAATATTTGTAAGTGCATTCCAGTTCCAATCTAGGGGTCTCAGGTTCCCAATCCCCCTCACACCAAACATATTTGCCCTTTCAGCTGTGACAATATTATAATGTAATGGTCAATCCCACTATTCATTGGTAAAGAGTAACTGAAGAGTTGTCGGTGGGTGATGATGACCAGCTGCTTTCCCTAAAGTCTTACACTGCTAAATTGTGGATGTCTTTGAGTGAAATTAAAAAAACAAACTCCTTAAACCCATTCGGACACTGCCAGTGTCTGGCCAATAGTCCACATTTTCTCATCGGACAGTGACAATGTACAATATCATCTGTGTCTCTTTGCCTGAAAACTATTCCAAATCATGTTATTATCCACAAAATTAAGAAAATTGAAGTTTTGTGCAATATGGTGTTAATTATTAGGAAATTATGAAAGTAATTCTAGCAGAATATGCAAAGAATTAAAGGTTTAAATGGTTAAAAGAATCTATATAGGTGCTAAATTTAGAAGTTGTAAAGATAAAGTCCAAAATGTTTTGTCAGTAACTTAATTATTATGGGTTTGTCATGTTGTTGAAGGATGAATATTAAATCACATTTGTTTACTGTATTTATTAAATTATTACCATTATCATTTGATTTAATACACCTAAAAGCTAAATATTTATTATACAAGTCTTCAACAATTATTAACCTATAAACAGCAGGAATGTGTAGGTATCAGCATCAATTGATGATGGCCACCATTTTTAGGGTTAAGTTAGTGGTATAACACTATGTAACAAAATGTTTACATTTTCTTGTTCCTGGGCAGAAAGTGTTATTTCCCAATTGATTATGCCTAAAGTAAATGCAAAATACCTATTTTTCTCTTCAAACTTTGCTTTTGTGTACCTGGAAGCATATAACGAAAACATGATGGGAGACTATATTTGGAGGCTGGTGCATGAAAGTGATTTACAATACATTCGCAAATCTCGAAAAACTACTCACTTCTAAACATTTTTGTATAACTTTAGTATAAATACATGTAAATATTGATTCATATGTTGTTTTATTCAGACCTTATGTAAATGAAAATGTGCAAATTTGCCCGTTTTTATGTAGAAAATAGCTTAGTTTCCGAGTTTCATTATCAAGGTCACAAAAGCAAAGTTTAAAGGGAATAATGGCCATTTTCTGTACTTTTACAACATAAGCAATTAAGAAATAACACATACTATCCAGGAACAAAATTTGTGTTACATACAGTTATCAGTCTCTTAATAATCATAATTTTAGTACTTGGAAAATGTTTTTTGTATTCTTTACATATCTTTAGTTCTTTGAAACTAGTTTTACATTCCCTCAATATTAACAGGAGGTAAGAATAATAAATTCATGTTTGCTTTTCCATTGTTTAACTAGGTTTTGTTTTTTTTCAAGTTGATTGTGAGGTCTTTATTAACAGTCTTGATGGTGAATCAAGAAATGTAAGGTCTTTCTTGAAAATACAAATTTTAAAATCAACTTTCACAACAAATACACAGAGAAAAAGTATTACAGAACCTTGCTGACCAACAAAAAGACCCTTTGACCTCAGTATAGAGGCTGAAATAGGCAAGAGCAGTCCAATAAAGCCAAAACTATGCTAACAATAGGTCACGTTTGAAACTCTTGATGGTTTTCCATTGTAGATTACACAGTATTCATGGTAAAATATGTTTTTTAATGTGGGGTATGTTCATTGTAGACCAATATAACAAACAATGAATCTTTATAAATAGTTGTGATAGTCCCTACAAAATAGAGTTAAAGTTTATTGTAAACTATTTGAACTACCTGTCAGCTAGACAGAAGTTATGCAATTTCATGATTATTGAAAGGTTATCTTAGCACATGAAAAGTTGATCTCGTTTATATAATTGTAAAAAAATTGCAAAAGAAAACGTGAAACCACAAATTTGTACCTATCCCTCCATGGACGAATGAATCTCCATATCAAATTTGATGGAGATCCACTACTGAGGGTGAATTAAGACTTCAAAACACCCACCCATCAAAACTGCAAAATGCAAAACTGAAAATCTGTATGTATTCCCTGCAAGGATTCTAATGAACGCCATACTAAATTTGGTGAAGTTCCATCCTCACCCTACAAAGTAGTTACATGGACATACAACAGACAGTACTATTATATTTATATAGATTTTTAAAACCTACCTAACTTATCTAGTTCTTTGGGGAAACTCAGCTGTAATAATAGAATTTCAACATCACTATAATTGCCATTGCCAACTCCGTGTTTCTCTTATTCCAGTAGAACACAATAAATATAACTGACGATTTCTGATATTGAACAAAAGACCTCCTGAACAGGTACTTGGAGAAATCAAAGATTGGTGTGAAATAATATTTTTACACATCTCTGATTTAAAATATGAGATGGATAAATTAAGAGGAATTTTTAAAAAATTAATTTTACCTGAGTTTTACCATAAATGTTAGATCTACTGATTTTTTTCTAAATGGTTCCAAGTCTTAAGACAACCATTATCGACCTTACGTAATGTTATTTACATAGGAGTAGCTGTCGCCCAAGCGGAAATGTTATACAATAACAGATTAACTTAGTTTCCGGAATATTAGGTAGTTTATTTTTAATAAGAACAATAAATGATTGATGGTATACGCTAGACAGATGAGATCTGAGATTTTAAATAATTAGAGAGTGAACTTCAGGATTCTAATAAAAATATAAAATGAGCATCTTAAGTTGATTATTGCTTAGTACCAGATGTGGAACCACCCCCATCTGTATTAGTGACTACATTTCTAATCTAGAGCAGGTGTGATAATCTGTCGATTGAAGTTGACGCGTTCCAAGTTGTGAAAGTTCTTGTTTTAAAAGAATTTTACCATAAATTCATCACAAGAAGTGCTATTGGTGCACCATTTTTGTGCTAAGCTGGTAGATCATACTATTTTAGTGGTGCTATTCCTAGAACAATCCTGTACTTAGCGCATAACCCCTACATGTACACCAGATCCCATGTTTGATTATTCTCTGTTCACCTTTCACTCCACAACATAGCCTGCTTGACTGTGATAAACCAAACACTACGAGAAAAGACGTTATGTTTTATATAGAAGTAAAAATAAAGTATTAACTCGATATAATAGAGTTTATTTTTTTTAATGATGTGGAAGAACATATATATAAAAGGCGAAACACAAAGATTTTATATTCCATTCCTATTGTTATCTCAAAATTCAAAAGAGAAAAAATACAAGAATCAATTATATAACAATATCGATGATTATCTAGTGGTATTTATTTGACAGTTTCTACTATATTGTTTTACTTTATAATAAGGTAATTTGTGTTCGTATAATATTAATTCACTTACAAATATATAAGATAATTATTTGTGTACAAGTTAATTGTTTGGATGGACCAAGACATAAGTGCAAGAACTGTAAATCCCGAAAGCACGTCCATGACATTCGCATACGTTTTATTATTTGAAAATGTGTTAAAGCACACAAATGGTTTTCTCTTCGTAATTAGTTGAAGGAGCTCAAGTAATGGATCTCTTTTATATTGTAAACGTATGCAAAATAGGCTCGTACCAAGTAAAGAAAACAGTAATTTATCACATACGATTAAAAGGACTATTTTTCGGTAACATTTCATATCAGGTTAATTAAAAAACAACTTTTGATAAGGTATATTCAACTAAGTACTGTTATATGTTTCTGAATATTAATGGGAAGGATGATTTTTCCCCTTTAAAAAAAAAAAAAAGTGTAACTCCGAAACATGTTTCCTCTTGAGTTATTCATTTACAGGACGCAGTTCATCATCTACAAACTCGTAACCTTCCAAGGGATTTAACTTCATCCACTGGTAGTTTTCATAAGATGAGGAAGATCTTTTTTCTTCATCTTCATCTTCTAAAGCCTGTAAACCAGTTTTTTTAACAACTGAATGCAATTGATAAAAGTCTTTTTCATTTGGGTCATATGGATCATCATCTCTGTTCATGTAGGGAACCTCCAAATTTTGCTTTACATCAAGAGAAGATGGTTCTTCTTCTTGATCATCAATTTCGTACGCCACTTTGACGGGATGAATATTGGGTTCATTGATGGCAGAATCGATGAAATCATCTCCCAGTAAGAAAAATTCATAATCTTTTTCATGTAATTGGTTTCCTGGTGTAACAAGAGGTTCTCCCAAAAGATTCCAAGGGGCAAGCTGGAATTCAAGTGGTGATATGAAGCCGTCCTCTGAAGATAAAAACTTAGATTAGTATTTAAATCTGCTGAGAACTTTAATAATATTAAATATTTATTTTTAACAATTTGTAACTATGCCAGTTTTTTTTTTACCTCCTTGTGAGGAAAAATAATAATTCAGATTTTCAATAGCTGTTTACATATTTGAAAGCTGACTCATTTACAAGTACCGTTAACTCAGTGTGTAAGATTACCCATACATCTTTGACATGTGGAAGGCATTAAATGACTAAACAGCATGTGATATTCGAGTCGCAAAGGATAATGGTAGTCGGACAAAGCGCTAAGTTAACCGAAAAACTTCGTTATTTATCGGATCTACAGAATACGATGTATTTTGGCCCGGCATGGCCTAGCGCGTAAGGCGTGCGACTCGTAATCCGAGGGTCGCGGGTTCGCGCCCGCGTCGCGCTAAACATGCTCGCCCTCCCAGCCGTGGGGGTGTATATTGTGACGGTCAATCCCACTTTTCGTTGGTAAAAGAGTAGCCCAAGAGTTGGCGGTGGGTGGTGATGACTAGCTGACTTCCCCTCTAGTAGTTTACACTGCTAAATTAGGGACGGCTAGCACAGATAGCCCTCGGAGTAGCTTTGCGCGAAATTCCAAAACAAATAAGCAGGTAATTTTATAAATTACTGATATGTTGTGTGTATTATTACATCACCAACATATTTCCCACAAATTAATTTTAAATAGTGTTGACTAATACCTAAGGACAGCACAAACATCATTTTCTATCCGTGCATCGTACTTGTTTTTTGACGGTGTCATTCAATAAATGATGTAGCGTTTATGCATTATGAATATAAAAGTACTGTAAACTGTTTACTATTTTGTTTTGTTTTCAAATCAATCATTTGGTGATTATTAGAATTTTCAGTCTTGTGATATACGTGACTTCAAAACTAGTTGTTTTCCCTCTACTTAAAGATGATATAACGCAGGCAGCTTTGCGCGAAATTCGAAATGTATAGAATTGATGTGTTTTGCTGATATCTTGTAACTTGTCTGATGCTTTAGTCATTACAAAAAATATATATAACGTCTAACGTGTCGCTTATAAAGTATCAAACTTGAAAGGCCCGGCATGGCATTAATGGTTAAGGCACTCAACTCTTAATCCGAGGGTCGCAGGTTCGAATCCTTGTCGCATCAAACATTCTCGCCCTTTCAGCTGTGAGGGTGTTAAAACGTTACAGTCAATCCATTATTTGTTGGTATTAAAAGTACCCCAAGAGTTAGCGGTGTGGGTGATGACTAGCTGCCTTTTCTCTAGTCTTACCCTCCTAATTTAAGGACGGCTAACGCAGATAGTCCCCAAGTAGCTTTGCGCGAAATTCAAAACAAACCAAACCAATCAATGGTTGATAGACTATTACTAACTTCTACATGTGTAAAGACTTATTTCTATCGTGTGTTCTTTGGAACGTAAAGCGATTTAGTGTACCTTTAGTTGAGTATGAATCAACGGAGTAAGCTTAACGAGATGGATGGTGTTATAAAAATAAAAGCCTTTTCTTACATCAATACGATAATTTATGTGTGTATTTGGGTAACCAATTTGTTTATGTGTAAACCAGAGATGACGAGCTTTCCATCTGTGAACTTTGTTTCCATAGCACTAACAAAGCACAGCGCAAGCTTACAGAGTCATCTGACGATAATCAGATGTAATATTCCTGGAACAATCAGTGTGTTAGCAATTAACTAAAAAAAAACTACAGATGTGATTTCTAACCGTACACCACTCTGTATTAGCAATGAATTCAGGGCTACATAACCGTAAGAGAAAATGTGAAACTGTTTTTTGCGAAAATAGAAGTTTACTTTAGTACAATTATCCACCTACATGTTTACACATAGGAAGTGCCAGATAACCAAAACATCACTAACTCTTGGAAAAGCTCTAATAGTCGTTATTCTTTTTGTCCTTCAAATTCAGGAGCGATTTCTATTTTCATGCATCGTACACCTACATAAAACATTATGAAAGAGAAATGGCGGTGGAGGTTCGGTTTCTTTTGTGGAGAAAAACAAAAATATTCACGAGTAACTGTTTTATCACGTGCTCCTACTCTTGTTTAGTGATAGGTGGCACTAGTGGATTATATTTTATTTGCATGTATTTCTACAACTTTTAAAAAAAATGAGACACTACGACCGAAGCGTTTTCATGTAAATCATTTAATTTTTGTCAATTTAAATAATTGTTTGTTTTATTTTTGGTTTCGCGCAAAGCTACACAAGGGCTATCTGCGCTAGCCGTCCCTAATTTAGCAGTGACTAGAGGGACGGCAACTAGTCATCACCATCTACCCCCAAATCTTGGCTCTTACCAACGAATATGGATTGACCGTCACATAAGAACGCCCCATTGAAAGAGCATGTTTGGTGACTGGAATTCGAACTCGCAACCCTCAGATTACGAGTCGAACGCCTTAACCCACCTGACCATGCTGAGCCTTTATGCAGCTTATTTTAAAGTTGTTCACACAACTTTGGTTCATTTAATAATTAAACTTTTACAATAAGATAATTGATTTTATAACTTTAATAAATAATGCCAGTAAGAATTAACTCCTTTAAACCCGGAATTAGTTTAATGATTTTCTACTAATCATATATTATAAAACTTCAGATTTCTTAATTTTGAAAATAACAACATGATATGGATTAGTGTTCAATCAAATGTTACGGAACAATGTAACCGTCCGTCGGGTAAATCGGGATTTTCGGCCGGATGCTTTCAGCATCTGCTTGGGTTTAAGGAGTTGAAACTAGCAATTCTATTCCACAGTGTCAGGTTATACAATGTTTAAAATTTACCTGAGTCCAAAAGGAATTGAAATGCGAGGACTGATATTTAAATCAAATAATCTATTAAATCCGTGAATGTTTTATGACTCAGGTTTCATTCCACTAACATCGCTCAGAGATTTTTCTTCCTTCTTACTCAATATAATAAACTGCTTTTTATACTTAGAGTATTACAGTTTTATATATATAAAGTACAATAAACTACCTTTAATTAAAAACTTGTACTTCATTGCCCAAGTCTGTAATCGTGAGGTTTCCCTGATAGAGGACTTAAAAAGATTTTTTTAACATTAATGTTGATCCATTCACTCCGCTCCGAGTGAAACTTGCCCGTCAAATTTGCTGTTTTAATAGAAAACATAAGGCTAGATATGGCTTAGTAGTTAGTTCTGGCCTGTGAACCTTAGGATTTTTGGTTCGCGTTCTGTTGTTACAAAGGCGCGCTCCACATCTTGGAATGCCACTGTAAAAGTGACAGTCAAATCTCACTATTAGGCCATACTAACAGAAACGCTGCCCTACGGGCGGATGTTTGTGCTCATAATTACTGTTCACAGTATTCAAACCTCACTGAAAAAAACAGAAAAAGTGAACGTTTTCTGAAAAAGGTTTTTTGGCAAGGCAAAAAAAGAGTTTGGATTAGGATGATAAAGAGTGTATTGTGTTTATTTATCAAAAGTGACACTCTTTATTGACAAAATAGCAGTTTTTAAAAACTATTTTTTGATTTAAAGATGTAATCAAAACCTCACGTACAATTCGAGCGAAATTCATGTTCTTGTTAACAATATGTATATATATTTCTCTCTTCTTTTTTAATTTTTTAATATTTATAATTTTCTAACACTTTTCTTTGTATTTTTGCATTAGTAATTATTCTAAAGGCTGTCCACTTTGCATTTTCGTAGATTTGCTGAAAATGGAATACGTGTAATTCGGAAACGCTCCTTAAAGCTGTTTACACTGTTGACGTGGCTACATTGTTTATTGTTACATTTGAATTTTAAAACGATACGTCTCTTAAAGAAGTGGGAGAAAATGGAGAGAAAATTAGGAACAATAAACTCTGGCATTTCATGTCTTACTACCTGCAAGCAACGCCAACCACGTATTGAAACATGATACTGACAATCTGCTTTTCTTCCTGAGGCTCTCTCTTTACAAATGAAACTTGAGATATCTCAGTTTCTATTGTGAAGTGTTCACATATTGAAACAGTGTGGCTGTATTTGGAAGCCCAGGGCCCGGCATGACCAGGTGGGTTAAGGCGTTCGACTCGTAATCTGAGAGTCGCGGGTTCGAATCTCCGTCACACCAAACATGCTCGCCCTTTCAGTCGTGGGGGCATTATAATGTGACAGTCAATTGCACTATTCGTTGGTAAAAGAGTATCCCAAGAGGTTGCGGTGGGTGGTAATGACTAGCTGCCTCCCCTCTAGTCTTACACTGCTAAATTAGGGACGGCTAGCAGCAGGTAGCCCTCGTGTAGCTTTGCACAAAATTTTAAAAAGGAATCCCCGATGAACTACCTTCAAACTAATATATAATGCACCAATGGGAACATGTAAGACGCCTTCGTTGAGGATTATCTATATCGGAATAGTATAATCATAAAGATAGGAAATTCTGTCATGATGTTTCAGTAGCAATGGTTTAGAGAAGGACAGAAAATTATGCTTATTTGATGGATGACTCTTGTGATTTTCCCATGCATCAACTATGTCCACGATTCTGTAGGACATGTATAAAATGTTCTCCATGATATTGAAGGCACGTCACATCTTGACTCCGAACAGGATATTTCTTATCATTGCTTTTTTGGGCAATGTTTTTTGTCTCTGCGCAAGTATGTATGAGAAAGTGAAAGGATGATGATTTCTAACACATCATCGGTTAAGTTACTATGTAACAATAGGAAACAAACTGATGGTCTTGTGGCTCCACATATCGACAAGATACTCTTGAAAGATGTCCTGCACATAATGGCAGAAAATTTCGCGTTCCATTAAACGGCATATTGGACGCCAGACATTCCCTTCTCACAATCCATATAAGATTTGTTAAAGCTTTATGTGTTGTCAATGGCATACACATCTTTGAAAAGAAAAATACAGATTAGAAATCTTTAGTTTTTCGATATATTTTTATCCAAGTCGCTGAGATGACTTACAGCGTCAGAAAACAAGTTATTTGAATACTTTTTTCGCCTGAGTTGAATGTAAGCAGTTGATGCCCAGTATAGCAGGGTAAAATATATATATACCCACGTAACTGCTTTTGACGTCAGCACAAGACCTCCCGTAAATACGTAGATAAGACTGAGCAACTAACGATCCGGGATTTGTGTGCCTATCAACAGCTACCAGGTATATCTATATAATATATTAAAGTTATAAGTTCTGTCGTTAATAATGTATTCAACCAAAATGTTTATACTATATACATATTTCTAAACGCATATTTAAACACTTTGAGAATTCCACAACGTTAAAAGAATAAATGGAATATATTCAGAATGAAGTACATAGTGAAAAGTGCCTGAGACAAATTGAGCACCCGCATGGTGATGTCCCAGGTTTAATTAATTAACAGCAAGAGTACGGTTGTAATAAGTCTCTAATCTTTCTTGGTATTCCATGACCTTAGAATGAGTCGATAATAAATTGTTGCTCGTTTAAATTTTAACCTCTCACTCAGCTATCAAATCGTCAAGAGTACGTGGTAGGTACATAAAACCAGAAAGTGGACACACATTACATAACCTTTTTTTTTCAGTCTTGATTTGAATTTCGCGCAAAGCTATACAAGGGCTATCCGCGCTAGCCGTCCCTAATTTAACAGTGTAAGACTAGATAGAGGGAATGCAACTAATCATCACCATCCACCGTCAACTCTTGGGCTACTATTTTACCAACGAATAATGGGATTGACCGTCACATTCTAACGCTCCCATGGCTGAAAAGGCGAGCATGTTTGGTGTGACAGAGATTCGAGCCCGCAACCCTCGGATTGAAAATGTTAAATATTAGTTTTGCAAGTTTTTTTAAACTGATGCTCGAGTAGTTACTTTGTTTAATACTTCTTACAGATAAGTGAAATATTTCTAGTTACTATCTCCAAAACATTTATGCTAACATGACAACTAATAAATGAGATATAAATAATTATATAACACCATATATTCTTATGTATAAAAAAAAATAAACTCAGGGCTGTCGTGGTCGAGCTATTTATCTATGAACGTGGCAGTAAAAAAACTAACGTGTGAAACTTATTGCTAAGTAAAATAAACGCTGTTGTCACACGAACATCTAGTAAATTTCACACGCCTTGTTCCTTTGTTGGAAGTGTGTGACAAAGCCACAGTATAAGTTTATTTTAAATATGTCGTAAGGCTAAAATATTGTTTGTTTTTTAACTTCGCGCAAAGCTGCACGAGGGCTTCCTGCACTAGTTGTCCCTAATTTAATAGTGTAAGACTAGAGGGAAGGCAGCTAGTCATCACCACCCACCGCCAAATCTTGGGCTACTCTTTTACCAACGAATAATGAGTTTGACCGTCACTTTATAACGCCCCCACAGCTCATAAGGCGAGAACGTTTCGTGTGACGGGGATCAGAACCCGCGACACTAATCACCTGGCCATGCCAAGTCCAGGCTTAACTAGTTGGCAGTGGGTGGTGCCTTCCCTCTAGTTTTACATTGCTAAAGTATGGACGGCTAGCGCAGATAAGCCTCGTGTTGCTTTGCGTGAAATTAAAAAACAAACAGATAAAAACAGATTTTGGTTCCAAAATTCAAAAACAAAGAAAAAAGAAAAAAGAAATGAGACACGATTGAACTGCCGTATATTAATTTGACATCTGAATTAATTGGAGATAATAATTAAATGCGGGAAAAAAAGTTCAATAAACTCTTAAATATTCAGGATTGGCATTATTTTTATACAAAATAAAGGTGTTTGTACATAAAAACACAAAACAAAAAAACAACAGGATGACTCACAAAGGGTATAGAGGATAAAATTAAAGAAAATAATTAGAAATTTAAGAAATATAAAATGACCACAAAGCGAGAAAGTTAACCAAACAGAAAATTCGAGAAGCAAAGACTGTATGAAGAAAATATTGTCTGAAAACGTAAACAAACATATTAATAACGACTTCTTTAAATTCATCAAGGGTAAACAAAATGTTAGGATTGAAGTAGGGCCTTTGAAGGATAAAATACCAAGGCTAATATCTGATAATTATGCGATATGTGAGCTATTAAATTATTCTTTTTTCTTCAATTTTTACTAATGACGATTTAAGCAATATTCCTTACAAAACTCTTTGGTCAAATAATATTTATTGTGCCAAAGGACTTGGAAGAAGGCTAAGGATAAGAAGATTATATTTGTAAAAACGGCTGGTATGGATAGAAAAAACATTATGTGGAGGAGCGAACAACGTTTCGACATTCTTCGGTTATCGTATTGGTTTATTTTGGGCTTGAGTTGTTGTATAAGTAAGGCTTCTTTAACTTTGCGTTTGTTTCTTTATTTAGTATTTGGGTGTTTTATATGGTTATGTTGTGTTTATTTGATTTGCAGTGTTCTAAAACGTGTGAAGGTGACTTTTTGTGTTCTTTGAATCCGGTTTACATAGATTTGTTTGAACATAACCACAAAGCTGCACAATCGGCCATCTGTGATCTGCCCACCAAGGGTATCAAAACCCGGTTTTTAGCTTTGTAAGTCCGCAGACATGCTGCTGCGCCACTGGGGAACACTGGGCACTCATTAGAAGATTGGGAATTAGTAATTTTATTCCGCTTTTCAAGAAAGATGATAAAAGATATTCCATAATTATAGACCTACTAGTTTTGCATCAGCTATAGAATATGTGTTTGAAAGTCTGATAAAAGATGTTTTGTGAAGTAATTTAATAAAGTTTAGAATTTTGTTGGAAAATCTACGATAGTGGAAAATCTTATCTTACTTATCTTTTGATATTCTTTAAAAGAGGTTACTTTTTATCTTGGTGAGTGTGTATTTGGTGTTTCTGGATGTTTAGAAAGCATTTTACAAAGTGCCACATAAAAGACTTAGTTTGGTTTGTTTTGAATTTCGCACAAAGCTACACGAAAGCTATCTGCGTTAGCCGTCCCTAATTTAGCAGTGTAAGACTAGAAGGAAGGCAGCTAGTCACCACCACCCACAGCCAATTGCTTGAGCTATTCTTTTACCAACGAATAGTGAGAGATTGACCATAACATTATAACCTCCTCACGGCTGAAAGGGCGAGCATGTTTGGTGTGACGGAGATTCGAACCCGTGACCCTCGGATTATGAGTCGAGTGCCTTAGCCGCCTGGCCATGCTGAGCCGGTTAATCTGATGCTGCGAAAAGTATGTCTGTTCATTAACTCTGTAAGAAGAAAGCTGGTTCACCAGTTCTTCTGAATGAAATTAAAAGCTAATTCAATATAATATATAATCAATGTCAAAAATAAATAAATAACAATGTGTTATTACTCCTTACTCTAATACTGACTTTTAAATAACTTAAATACAGATGCTAATAATTACAACTCAGTTAATCTAGTTCCGAACAGTTGTTCACGAAGCTTATGATATAAACAGCGTTTCGACCACTATTATATTTGTTGTATTTCAGCCGGAGGCACTGGACACATCAGATTTAGTATGATTGATATATTATTACTTATTCTCTTTTGCTGTTGCTCGTAAGTTCTTAGAACTGCATTTAAATAATTTTTAGTCGCGAATGAAAACCCCATCAAATACTAGAAACGTACTTATTATAACGTCACATTCCAAATAGGACACACAATTTGTATATTTGTAAACGACAAGATGGGGTCAAAATAGGTATTTGCAACTTAAGAAAATAATACCTATGGTATGTCGAACCTTGTTTCTTTACCTTTTTCCACACTTCCTGTTTGCAGGTTTTTAAATTCCCAGTTTTTATTTATCTTGTACAGTTGTAAGTATTGTGTTAGAAATCCCACCTCTTAGTACGGCTTTTCATTTCGTTTATATTTTAAATTCCCAGTTTTTATCTTGTACAGTTGTAAGTATTGTGTTAGAAATCCCAATCTTAGTTCGGTTTCTTTTCATTTCGTATATATTTTAAATTCCCAGTTTTTATCTTGTACAGTTGTAAGTATTGTGTTTGTGAAATCCCACTCTTAGTACGGCTTTTCATTTCGTATATATTTTTAAATTCCCAGTTTTTATCTTGTACAGTTGTAAGTATTGTGTTTGAAATCCCACTCTTAGTACGGCTTTTCATTTCGTATATATTTTCGTTTCACGTCAGAAACAAAAGAAAAAGTTTCCTCTATTCTCCTTCTTTCAGTATTTTACAAACACTTAAGCCTTGCTAAATATTTTATAAAACCAATTCTATCTCATTCGAAAAGCTTAATTTTGTTTCAGAGGGCTGTTTAATTTTAACGACTTTGAATCTCTTAGAACTTTTCAACTCGCAAATTTGAGACACGTGTTGGAATCTTTCACAGGAGTGGTACATTCGGTGATCTTTTTAAAAATATTATTGTTCCATACTTTGATAGGTTGGTTGGCAGTTGACATTTATCTTTGCTCTACACTGTAACTATCACATTGAGTTCTCTCGTTCCCACGTGATTGTATATAGTTTTAATATGATCAGTTTCTCCACAACTAGGAAGCTTCCAACACACTTAACTCGATGACAAGTAACCTTCCGAGCAAGTTATTAAACTAATAGTTGCGTATGTAAATAATGGTTGGAAAGACATGTAAAAACTAAACACAAGTTGAGTAAAGCATATGCAAAACAGATTTAACGGTAAATAATCGTTGAGTCTTTGCCCTACTTAAAATTTCTGTGAATGGTATCTCAAAACGTTAGCCATCTAGGGAGAGAAAAAGACATGAAACAAACACTATTTTTGAACAAAATTAACCTTGTTATAAAATTGGTATTTCTACTTACTGCCTTTGTTTTACTTGATACAGTATCTTTTATCACAATTTAAGCCCTTATATCTGTAACAATTCATAAAAGCTTTATATAACTTGATATAGAGTCAGTCAGTCACAAATATGAGCCAGACACAACAAGCTCATGATGCTTTCCAACTGAATCATGCACGTACTCGTAATATTACATCTCTATTTATTTTATCGTTGTAAACAGCCAAAAGTAATTAATAAACTTTAAACATACGCTCAAATTGTTCGTATACGACTAACACTGTGTGCGTTAAGTCACTGAATGATTAAACTTCAAATTTCAACTATAGCAACGTCTTACTTTAAGTTATTTGCATGTTATATTTCCAGCTTTTTTCTTAGTAAAAAATTACACAATGGTCTAGTTGCACTCTGCCCATCACAGGAAATCGAACCCTGAATTTTAGCGCAATAAGTCGACAAATGTTCCGCCGATCTACTGCGATCTCTTTTTTTTTTGGGGGATCCATGCTTTTAATTGATTTTTTTTTTAAATCTAAACTGACGGAACAATACCAAATTTCAGATGTTGAAAGTAGTTCCCACTGAAATTTGCTATTGTTCTGTTAGTGTGCAGGTGAACGTCACTGTAAATAATATTGTGTCATACGAGCCCCTTTTGGTATTACCAAATAACACAAAACGTTCAAGATGTTCTACTTTTAGATGGTAAGTTTAATGGAGCGTATTTCTTAAACACTATTCATCTTTTTCTTTATTCAAAAGAAATTATGAGTACTTACCATTTGTGTCTGCATCACTGAATAACTTGAAAGTCTTTTCTTCTGCAGTATCGGACATTTTTACAAATTCAAAATGTTCAATGTAACCATTACCATCTCTGTCGTAACTCTCAAAGTCGGTAGGCAGAGAAACTGGTTGGAAATAAGTGTTGAGATCACCCCCCTCTAATGGATCTTCTTCCTCCCCCTCCTCTGATACATCTTCGTTTTCCAGTGTATTGTCTTCCCCTTCCGGTGGGCCCCACTTTTCCTCAAGAGATATTTCACCGCCCTCATAAATGGTGGGAACATTCCGAATCTCTTCATCTTCCGTGGGAAATACGTTCAGGTTCGCATCTGGAGTTTCTTTTGCTGGTAACGCAAGCGTCGTCACAACAAGACACGAGATCAAATAAAAACGCATCATTTTGCACTCGCTGTATTGAAGTTCTGAGCGTTCGTGTCAGAGGAAAGCCTAGACTTTTAAGGTTTCACAGTCTAAAGGCGGAGCTTCAGT
>NW_027467802.1:0-61388 GCF_004210375.1 Tachypleus tridentatus
TATGTGTTTTAGTTGAATAAAGAAGATACAATGATGGATATCAACGTGACAGGTATATGGGCCAGGAATATTACTGGAAAAGGGTCACTGTGTGTGTGATAGATGACGGTCAGTGGTCTAGCTATCAACAGTCTAAAATTACTTTTGTTACTCATGCTTGCTTCTAGCATCTTTTTGTAAAGTTGGTATGAATAAAAAAAATCACATTAAAGTTGTTTTGCATTGGTTTTCCTTAACTTAAAATTTTTATAAAAATGCTAATTCATTTTTCTTCACAAGAAATTCTGTTTGTTGAGATCTGGTGCTTGCCATAAATTAATGTGAATAGTTTTTACATAAGTGACAACTACTAGTTTCCCATTGTTGTAAATGTTTAATTCAACTATGAAAGATTATATAATTTACTCATCTAAAATGCTTAGTTGATTCAAGCTTATTATATTTGTTTATGTATTCAGTAGTTTGGATTATTTTTGTAAGATCCTTTACAATTTAAATTGTCACATTTTAAATATATCATAAAAAACTGGTGTTGGTGGGTAATTTTCCATTAAACAGGTTTTAAGGATTTCTTTGAGTTGTACATCATAAATGCTAGAGTTAAAATAATTTATTTTTGGATGTTGCTTACTTGGTAGAGTTTCAGCTAAAGCTCTATTTCAGTAATTTAATACTTTTGTTGTGAAAGTATCAGCACCATCAGTTTGCAAGTTGAACAATGCTTGTTTTTAAAGAATAATTGGTAGTAAAAAATTATGCTAAATGTTGGGTAATTCAAATTACCAGACAAACTTCTACTAAAAGCCTGTTATCTTTTTAATTTCAAACAGTAGTTTGTGTGTTCAGACTAGATAATAGGTCAAAGCATACTGAGATAAAACATATTCCAGTGAAGTATATATTTGATTTGGCGAGTATATACATCAAGGGTTATGAAATTAAAATAAAACTTTGTAACCTTATTGAAAAACAATACATTAATGGTGAATAAACTATTTACAAGAACCAAAAACTAGGTATAAAATCTTTAGTATTGTAATATTAATTCAGTTATAGCTTATGTTTGGGCATTTTAATTTTTCAAACCTTTTACATATATTTGATTTTTTACTCCAATCTGTGTGTGGGAATTATTTGACATTTCAAATGTCACAATTTAGAGCAATTGCACATTTAGAACATCACTTGCTTTGCATCATTTTGGTATATTATAAGAAAAAAGATATCTCTTTTCAAAATAACTTTAGATATTAAAATACCTGATTTAAAAAATATTTGTTTGTGGAATTAGTGTAGTCACTTTACTGTCATCAAATTCATCAGGACTGTATTTTCATACTTTATTCATAAATTTTCTAATAATTACCTCTTAAATTAATACACTGGAATTAAAATGATAAAGTGGAATTTAATCTCTGCCATTTGGATACAATAAGATGTATAAAACAACACAGGAGTAGATTTAAAATATTTATATTAAAGTCTCTATTTGCATGTATGAAAGGACTTGAGTGGACAAACCGTGATATTAAAGACAACTATTGCCCTGAAGGTAGTTGGGATTTGAATGATGATGATAGTGATCCAATGCCTGAAGGAGGAAATGGTTTGTTGAAATATCAACTATGTGGTAACTTAAGATTACTGTCAAATATCAGAAATATAACTGTACTCCTAAATAGGATCTTAATGTAAAATGATAGTAAAATGTACACTGTAATGTTTTGTTGGATAATTGTATCAGTATAAATACTGTTTATTTAAATTGGAAATATCTAAAACAACAGCTGGATGATTAATTCAATTAGCTCTGAGCATTGAAAACATTGATTATGTCAGAAAATAATTGGTCAATCAAAATTGATTGAATCAATAGCATCATGAAAACAATTAACTAATTGAGATTTGTTTCTTATTATTACTCTATCTTTTTTATTATTTCAATATACAAGTAATTGAAGTATTGCCATTATGATTATTTTCAATAAATTTAAAGTTCAGGTTGCTATGCTCAATTGATTAGTGTAATGACTTAACAAAAATCACAATTTGTTGTTTCTGATTGTTACTTGTTTCAATTCCAACAAATCAAGTCTTATGTAAGACTGATTATATAAGAATCAATTAATGAGCCTAATGCAAATTTTGCTTATTGCCCACCACTGGCTACAACCATGGATCATTGTGTGTTGCCTGTATTAGTTTAGGTGAAGTTGTTCTATATTAAGTTAATTTGCTCTGTGAGATACAGACTGATAAGTACTGAAAACAAAAAGTTATTTAGTGTTACAGTTGAAAAGGTTTAACTGTTCAGTAATTTAAAGGTAGTTTTTCATACTGGTGTTTGTTTGTTGTTGTTGTTTGATTTTGCCTTTTAATCAAATAATTTCTACCTGTAATTATTTCTTTGATTTTTATAATATTTTAATATTATGTATAAATCCCAGTCACTGAAAAGTACTAATAACAATTTATTTTGAACAATATGAATTTATTCCTTTTTAATTGTTACAGATTACTCCCCCTCAAAATGGAGGTATAGTTTTTATAGCTTGAACTTGTATGGATTTTTCTCGATGTTATTGTATTTTGTATGGTTTTTCTATTAAAAATTCTACATTCAGATCATTCTCATGTCCAACAGTTTGTTTCTGTGTACTTATAATTTAACCTTTTCATGATGTATTACAGATAGTTTGCAGATTCATGATAAATTGTTTTGGTAAATTTTGTTGGGGAACTTCCTTTCATCATGTGATATTTTTTTTGTTTAATTTTTTTTATGCATTTCCAAAATAACACCATGATGATAGTGGATGATTCAGTTCCAAATTGTTTGATTTTTCTTTTTATCAAAATATTTCACTGCTTGAGGTTTTGGCATTTTTTTGTGCTTAATTTATGAGTAGTTATCCTTAGCTTATAATCCCATCATTCAGTTGCTATTTTTTTTACAAAACATTTACTTGTACTATTTTTTTATTGTTTCACTGTTGAGTATAAAAATTTAATGTATTCATATTTTCAAATATATTTATTTAATAAGGTTCAGTAACGTTATGTATTTTGATGGGAATTATTCCATATGTTTGGTTCTGGAAGATTAAGCTCACTCTTTTAGAACATTAGTTGCTATTGATGTTAAGAAATGAAGTTTCTTTGTAATTGAGTGAAATTGATCATTTGTAATTTCTACTTATATGCTTGAAGATTCATAAAGCTATAGAAATTAATATTTTTTTTATTGTGATCAATATGTTAAATATATAGTTTAAATATATTTACTTGTAATTTTTTAAGAAAATGTATTAAATATTAACTCCTATGTTTAAGGAGCATGTAATGTGTGATACCAGTGGCTCAAATGAAGCACAGATATTTTTGACTGATAAAAAGATATCAGAGATTTGTTTTTAAAAGTAAAGGAATAATAAAGTGTAAACATATTAGTAATAGGGTATTACTAAATATTGGTTAGTATATTTTCTAAAAAATGTACATATTCTGTTAATATACTTCTACTAGTTAAGTAGGTTTTGGAATTATCTTAGATTGCAAAAGCTACTAATGGGTTCATTTCAGAATTAGATTACAAACATAATGTGAAATTATTTTTTATGTTTGTGACTTAAATTATTTTATTTATGTGTGCTGATTTTTGTGAATGTAATGGGTGAACATATATTTCTAATTTTTATCTGTAACTAATATATAAATAATTGCTGTTTATCAGGAAAAAATGAGCATGGGACAAGATGTGCTGGTGAGATAGCAGCTGCTGCTAATGACTTTTGTGGTGTTGGTGTTGCTTTCAGCTCTCGAATTGCTGGTAGTTTTTACTTTTTTGTTTTTAATTGAACTTTGTAAGTGCTTAATTAAAATATCTATTGGATTTGCACTTTTTTGAAATTTCTTTTCAGAGAAAACTTATGCAGTGTAGGCTGAAAATGATTATAGAAATGTATGCATGTAAATGTTTTCCATCACATTTATAGATAGTTGCAATTTGTATTTATTTTTAAGTGATAATAGTTAGTATATAGGTATAATGATATGAAAACTTGTTTATGGTAAAAAATTCTAGCAAACAAATTACTTTAATGCAGTTTGAAGTTTTTAATGCACTATTGTTATCCATTTGCTACAATGGTAATTAAAGTTTAATGCTAGTGTGCATAGTGTTTTGAGTTTCTTAAATAGTATGAATATCTGCTTCATCTTTTCTGTCATCTTACCATTATTTTTATGCCATAATTAGAAAAAAACCTATATATAATAACTATTTGTTAGTCTTACATTCACAAAGGTTAAGAAAAAAATGAATACATTTTTAATTTAAAAAAAAAGAGAAGGGATTTTGAAATTTTAGTAAGAAGTTATGAAAGAGTGCATGTGCAAAAATGTCTTTTGCATAATTTACACAGCTAAAACAGTTTACTTGTTCATTATCCCAATTAAGTTGTATTGAAAAAAAATTTTAAACCCATTATTATTGTGCCTGTTTGTAATTTGTTTTTTAATCCAAATGTGTTGATATAGATAATATTCTATAGATATTTTTTACAAACACCAGTGATAAAAACAAACAAACATAGGACAATTGTTTGTCATTGCACAGGTTTACGTGCCTTAGATGGAACCATGACTGACAGTCTAGAAGCAACTGCTTTCAATTTAAACATGAATATCAATGATATATATTCATGCAGGTAAGAAAAATCACATGCATTATTTTTTTTTTTTTTTATATAAGTAAACAGAAATTTTAATTTTCATTTAACATTCCTAAAGATCTGTTTTTGAAATGCTGAATAAAATGTTTTTAATGGACAGTAATTTCAGTTGTACAAATAGTTGGAAATTAATCTAGTAACACCCAAAATAACTTGTATTAAAAAAATCTTACTTCCATTCCAAAATTAATGAATCTAAAACGTATGTTATGTGCTAATGTGAGCTTAGGTGTAAGCTACATAAATTGAATGCAAACAAAACTGTAATATGTGAAAATTAATTTATAATAGTTTACATGTGCACCACAGGATAACTATTCAGTAAAGGTATAAAAATGTGTTAGTGCATTTCTACAATAATTATTGGTGTTGAAAAATCACCCAAAACATTCCATGACTTATGACACAACAGCAAGGCAAGACGAGCACTTGAAATGCTACAGATGGACATCTTATACTCTTGCAAGAAACCTGTTTTTCTCTTATGTGACCGATACAAGGTTGTTGAGGTAATTCAGGCAGTCTTAGGTGGACAAAAATTATTTTAAAATGGTACATTCTCAACTACTGTAGAGTTCTTTTCTCAAACAAAAACAGATTAATTTTATACAGATCTGAGAGCAGAGTCCATGTGCATCATAGCAAATATTATAAATTGTAATAGTGTGCATTTGTTTATACTTAACATTATGGTTTTATTATCCTTGGTGTCATATTTAACAAAATATCCTGACACACAAGTTCTAAACTACTTGGTAAACCTGCAGCATTACCTTATTGAATTACATCATGCCCAAGCTTGGTCAACAGTATACCTCATGAAGTTTTTTTTCAATATTATGCATTCTAATAAATTTCTAATTTTTATGTTTTAGTTACTTTTAATAATATTAAATAAATAATAGATATGAGAAAACAAGAAATATATTAATCAGCTTCAAAAATTTCAAGAACCATCCTGCTTCCTCTTTTCTCCTCTATTTAAGCACTGATCTTGACCCTATATGGAATAGACAGTAATGTTTTTACTCTGTAAGTCATTCACATATGTGATTTTTTAGTAATGGATTGATTGACCTTGAAATTTTCTATCAGTTACCCTTTGTTTGCACCTTCATGTTTTATCTGAGTATGATGACTGTCTTTGGTATATTTTTTGTGCATCAATATATTACTACATTATACTATTATGCACAGTAATGAATAAAAATAACAATAGCTTTTTGTAAAATCAAGCTCCTTATTATACTTCATACATTGAAAGTTAATCTAGGTTCTTTTTTAATCAAAAAACTATTATTTTTTTTTTTTGCAGAACCAAATTTTTCATCATATTTCATACATTGAAGGTTAATGTAGTGTATATTTTAATATCTAGTGTAGAACAAATGTCAATGCAGAACTGTGGCATTATGAACCACACAATGAATTAAATCTTAACATGCAATTATTGTGCTATTATTGCTTTTGCTTAAAGTTGGACTATATGGTTTAAAACATCAATGTACAGGTGACAGATGTGCATCAGTTTATTTTTTTATATTTATATAGTTAATGTGAATTGCATATTAAGTATTAAAGTTTATAGTATGATTAATTTTTGTTGATAGTTGGGGACCTGAAGATGATGGGAAAACTGTCGAAGGACCACATTATTTGGCTATGGTATGCTTGGAGTTAAATATGTAAATTTCAGAAACTCATGTTTAAAATTTTGTATGTTCACAGTTTTAGTCATTTATTATTTGATTATTTATTCAAATGAACAGATCCTAAGTGATGGCTCTAGGTAATTAGACAAGTGTAGTTAAAACGAATTGTTTCATTGAACAGCATTCAGCTTTGTTATGAACTGTAAAAATAATTTAATTTTAAGCTTCTTTTGTGATTATTTTTAGCTAAGTCTTGCACAGTTATTGTTTCATTCCTGTGTGTATAATGTAGAAATGTTAGTGTCATATGTTATTTCCATGCTTATTACAATGGGCTATTAGTACACTTGTTAGTATATTATGCAACTGTGTGGAAAATAGCAGATATTAAAAGAATATTCAGCACAATTCAACCAGGGAGAAAAACAAAATCAGCTGATTTCATATTATCAATTTTAGTTTCAAGGCATTGTTAGTGTGTTTTAGATAGAAGCCACATAGGATGTCTGTTGTGTTCATTGCAGAGATTCAAACCCTGGATTTCAGTAATTTAGATTTATAGATCTATTGCCTTCCTTCTTGGGGCCCCTTGGTGTGGATTTCTGTACATGGTGAGGGGACCTCCCAGGGAAGGTTCTGTTCTATCTGGTTACCTTCTCTGGGATCTAAACATCCACCCACGTGTTTGCCGTGCGTGGCGACCCGTGAAGGGGAGGAGAGGATCCTGGTGGTTGAGGGGTCCAACCCTAACACACCACTTTGGCCTCGAATTCCTGTAGACGGGCGGCCTTTGGGTGGCCCCCCTCCTTGGGTCAATCGGCTGGTCCACTTGGGCTAGAGTCAACCAAGTACCAGTGTTGGAAGTTCTCAACGGGTGTTGTGGACATTGTGCCTGATGCTGGTGTTTGGGTATAGTGCTCATGAAACCCTGGCATTGCTGCATTGTCCTTGCATGACTTTGTAGTGCATCCCTTCATGGGGCTCCATGGTGGGTGGGGTCAGTGGGTACCGAAATTTTTTCTTTTTCCTATGGATCCTCTAAAAAATTTAAATAAAATTGTAAAAAAACAGTCAATGGGTAAGCGACCACGTCTTGAATACTCAGAACAGCAATCTTCGACATCAGTAACACACGCACCTCATTTTCTTATATTACATTCTCTTTCGGGAAAACCTTTAGGGCAAATGTCCCCTTTTTTTATTCAAAAGGGACTAGAGGGACTTGCTGGCTCTCCAAAATCAGTAGAGAAACTTTGATCTGGTGACATATTGGTTGAAACATCCACATCCCAACACAGTGAACTCCTCTTGAATTCAAAGGCAATTGGGATATACCTATTGAGGTTACACCCCATGCTACCTTGAATTCTTCACGAGGAGTTATTGTTGAAAGGGATTTGAAGAAGCGTTCAGTCAGAGATTCTCGCTGGTCTCTCCACTCAAGGAGTTTCTGCAGTGAGGCATCTCCACTCGCAAAGATGGAGTTACACTGCCAACAAATACCCTCGTTTTAACATTTACTTCACCACGTGAACCTGCCACCATCAAGGCAGGTTATCTCATTTGCAGGGTTCGGCCATACATACCAAACCCTCTTCGATGTTTCCAATGTCAGAGATTTGGCCACTCAAAGACATCCTGCCGTGGTTTCCTGAAATGTGCTCGTTGTGGAGGCAAGGACCACGATGCCTATGACTGTGACATGAACCCACATTGCGTAAACTGCAATGGTTCTCACCCCTCTTACTTTCATTCTTGCCCAAAATGGTTGGAGGAAAAAGAGGTGCAGCGTTTGAAAACGACACATAACATTAGTTATCCTGAGGCTCGGAAATTGCTGTCCACAACTCCATCTCGGACATATGCTGCTGCACTTCATTCCACAACTACAGTGGGAGTGCAGACAGATCTCTCTGTGCCTCCAAGAGAATCTTTTTCAAAACAAATGAAAAGCCTTTTGACCTCCGTGGTTAAAAAAGTTGATGAATCGACTTCCACACCCATCTCTGTTCCTCCCATACCTTCCAACAAACCTCAAGATCCACGTCCTTCAGTTTCAAATACAGGCGTTTCTTCTGATACATCTTTTTCTCCCACCACAAGAGACAAAACAATTATTCAAGGCGTCCTCAGTCACTGGATTCCCCTTCCAATAACAAAACTGCCCACCCGATCCAGAGCAGGATCCATGGAGGTTGATAGACCTCCTCCGACTAAAGACAGTAAAGAAAAAAGCGTGGTCAGTAAACGAAGGGTTCTCCAGCCACTTCACCTACCCGTTCTTAAAATGGCCACCTTGATACAATGGAACTGTCGAGGTTTACGTTCTAATCTGGATGATATCAAACGCTGATTGCTTCCTACCATCCTGTTTGTCTTTCTTTACAAGAAACATTTCTCAAAACTGCTGATACTGTCTCCATTCGGCAGTTTTCTCTGTACAGAAATGACAGGTTTTGTGATGGTCAAGTATATGGAGGGGTGGCACTGTTGGTTGATCAACACGTGCCCACCCTGTCTTTGTCACTCAACACACCCTTAGAGGCTGTAGCCATCCGTGTTTCCTTGGGTCATACCATCACTGTTTGTTCTCTGTACCTGTCCCCTGGAAAGACATATGATCACTCAGATCTTGATGCTTTTGTTGAACAATTGCCATCTCCATTTCTAATCCTAGGGGATTTTAATGGGCATCATCCCCTCTGGGGAAGTGCTGTTATTGATGGGAGGGGCCGATCTGTAGAGCGGATGATCTCTGATCACAATCTTTCTCTTTTCAATACTGGTTCTTCCACTTACTTTCATGCACCTAGTCAGTCCTTTACTGCTATTGATCTCTCAGTTTGCTCCCCTTCATTATTTTCCCATTTTTCATGGAGGGTTGACAGTAATCCACTAGGCAGTGATCATTTTCCGATCCTTTTGAGAGAGACTGGCCGTGGTCGATGCCACCCTACCGTGCCCGGTGGAAGCTGGATCAGGCAGACTGGTCCACTTTCACTGCTCGCAGAACTTGATCCTGCCATCGTAAATCAGCCATCAATAGACGACTGTGTAGCAGCGGTAACTGACTGTATTACACATGCAGCTGCTCAGTGTATTCCTAAAACCTCGACACATTTTCCACGATATCCTCGTCCGTGGTGGAATCCTGCTTGCCACTTAGCACGGAAGGCTCAAAAGCGGGACTGGGATACTTTTCGTAGATATCCCACACTTTCAAACCGAGTTGCTTTCCAACGGGCTCGTGCACATGCTAGGTGGGTAAGACGTCACAGCCAGAAGGAATCTTGGATTAAGTTCACAACCAGCATATCTTTTACCACCAGTTCCCAAGATCATATGGTACAGGATTTGAAAGGTTAATGGACACTACAATTCTATCCCCCTCTCGATCTTACTCTCTGATGGTCAGGAGGTGACCATGTTCGGAACATCGCTAACACTCTAGGTGAAAGCTTTTGCCGGGTATCTAGCACTTCTGCTTGTTCCTCCACCTTCCTGGCTATCAAGACTCGGGCAGAGCGATCACCTCTTTCCTTTCGAACTGACTGTTTCTTTGACTATAATTGTCCCTTTACCCTGGTGGAACTAAAAATGGCCCTTCATCGGCTGGCCAGTACGTCTGTTGGACCTGATGATATTCATTATGACATGCTGCACCATCTATCTCCTGCTTCTCTTGATTTCCTTCTGATTGTTTTCAACCAGATCTGGCAGGAGAATGTTTTTTCCTGATGCCTGGCGCCAGTCTATTATTTTACCTTTCTCTAAGCCAGGGAAAGATCCCAAGATTCCTTCAAACTACCGTACAATTGCTTTGACGAGCTGTCTCTGTAAGACATTAGAAAGGATGGTTAATGCTCGTCTTGTTTGGTTCCTTGAATCAAACAACCTCCTCTCGCCCACCCAGTGTGGGTTTCGTCGACAGCACTCCACCACAGACCACCTAATTTGTCTTGAAACATCTATCAGAGAAGCCTTTCTCAACCGCCAACATCTTGTATCAATATTCTTTGACATAGAGAAGGCTTACGACACAACATGGAGGTATGGCGTTTTGCGAGACCTCCATACATATGGGTTATGTGACCATCTACCCATGTTTATTAAAAAATTTTTAATGGACAGGAGATTCCAAGTTCATGTGGGTTCGACACTTTCCCGTTCTTTTGTACAGGAACTTGGAGTCCCTCAAGGCTGTGTATTGAGTGTTACACTCTTCAGTATAAAGATAAATGCCATCACTGAACAACTCCCTCTCACTGTTGCGAATGGGCTGTATGCCGACGACTTTCACATCTCATGTCAGTCATCAAACATGAGATATATTGAGCGGCAACTACAAACCGCCCTCAATTGTGTACGGAAGTGGACTCTTTCTCCAAAACTGTATGCATGCACTTTTGCCGTCGACGGGGTATTCACCCTGATCCTGAACTTCATATCGGTGAAGTTTTGCTGCCAGTGGTCTCGGAGACCAAGTTCTTGGGGCTTATCTTTGATCGTAAACTGACTTTTATACCACACTTAAAGCAGCTTCGGGTCAAATGCACAAGAGCACTGAATATCCTCCGTGTTCTCTCTTCTATCAGTTGGGGGGCAGATCGCTGTTCAATGTTAAAGGTATATCATGCTCTTATTAGATCGAAACTCGATTATGAATCAATGGTCTATGGCTCTGCCAGACCCTCGGCCTTAAAGATGCTGGACCCCATTCATCACCAAAGACTTTGACTCTGCACTGGGGCTTTCCGTACCTCTACATTTCAAAGTATATACATTGAATCTCATGAACCTTCTCTACACCTTTTACTCCATTTACTTGACTTTTACCTTTTTACTGGACATTTGGCTACTCATTATTACGATTTTGTGGAGTGTCTTTTAAAACTTTTATTCTTTTACATTTTGATAATAGCTGCTATGACACATAACCCGGAACCAGGACTGGAAAGGCCAACTTCAGGTGATTGACGGTGGTTCTTGAACTTCCTGGCGGGTTATGATCATTACCTTTTTGCTAGAGTAAATACCTTACAACTTCTTATACTCTGCTTTCTATCTTAACATTGTAGACTAGGTGTAAACATTGGTTTTATACTTTTTTGTTTTACCTTCATTTCCATTTATGTCTATTACTACATTTATTTATTTATTTTTTTTTACATTTTTACCAAATGTCTGGCGCAGATATCCTCGCTGCTTTGTGCCATAAAACACTAAATCAATCAATCAATCAACCTTCTTGGGGACTTTAGTTGTAGCTTTCCTTTTTATCATTCAGTAGTATTACAAAAAATGCAATAAGTTTGTAAAGTGTTTTTTGTAGTAGTTCTTTGTTTTCCAGAGAAGTGAGTATCTATCTGAAATATGTTTTCTGGTTATGAAAATGTTAACTGTTAGAAAGTAGACCTCCATTTCTTTAACATAGAAGTTTAAGAAAGACCATCTAAAGTATTTTCAGAGTGAATATTTTATTTTGTATAAAACTCAACAAAACAGTTTTTTGTAAGTGCAGTGATTTGGGAATAGTCTTTTCACTCTTTGTTTCTTAAGTGAAGGTTTCCCTTGTGCTTTACCTTTGTTGTGTAATCAGTTTAACATAGGAAATTTACTTTTGCATTTATTCCTTAAATTTGTGAAATAATAACCTCTTACTTGAAGTAACATACTTTGATAATTTACTTAAATAGTGCTCTTTAAAATTTATAAGATTTTGATACTAATATTTTTAATTTATTTTGATAATGTAAATCTCTTTAATTTTTACTGTTTTATTTAACGAAACAAAAACGTCCCTTGCAAACTTCATTTTTCCTCAGATCTCCATGTGGTCTATAAACAGTGGTATGTTATGTGATTGCTACACTGACTCAGCACATGTTCATAGAAGTTCAAGGGCAATAATATACATTAACAATTGTACAAGTTTGGATTAAACATTACAAATAAAATCCATCATGTGTACTTACATGCAATTTAGTTTGGATATATTTTGTTTTTTAAAATAAATGCAGAGTTAATATCTTGTTCACCTATGTATTTACTTATTTTATTCATTACCATTGTTTGCTTAGACTTTTTCATGAAGTATATGCAAGATTTAAGTAGGAAGGATATAATTTAATGTTTTTAAGTTTATTTGCTAAGGATGTTTTAATTTGCTGGTTCCATTCTGTGTCATAACTTGATGAAGGTGTGTTAGAATATTGATATATTATCTCCAAACAAATGGATGATGCCAACTGAACTTTCCAAAATATTAAACTTATGAAAGTTCACGTTATGTAAAGTAAATAACAGAGTGGTAACAACTGTGCTTTATTGAGTTTGTTTTGGAAGATTTGTGTAGTACTATAAATCATGTTAGAGTTAAGTAAGTTCAAGCCTTTAGTATCATTTGATCACTAAATTATGATTCTTGCTCTAAACCTGTTTACTTCTAACTACTTTTCCACTTATAACCTGTTTGTAGCAATTGCTTCAGGTGTACCCAGGTGTTTCTTTGTGACCTAGAGTATTTAAAATTTACAAGATTTTGATACTGATATTTTTAATTTCTTTTGATAATGTTATTCCTGTAGTGTGTATAATTGTACTTTAGTATATGTACATGTCTTAGAATGCCATTGGACACATTTGTTTTTAGGCTTAACTTAAAATTTTCTGGAAGTCCAGCTTGCACACTGTTTGGTTATTCCAGTTAAATTAAATTGTCTTAATTCATATAGAGTTATACAGAGTGGAAGTAACTATAAAACTGCAATAAATAAAATCAAACCTTTTTAATGTAGTTTAGTACATTGTGATTTGCTTTTACATTGTATGATATAAAGAAAACCTTCTTTATTAAATATGAATTCCTGTGAATAAGAATATAGAGAATCCTTGCAGTTTGGAATCTGATTTAATGTAGACAGAATGTTAAGTGTAAGTATTATTTTTCAGAAAGCAATCAAACATGGTATTGACATGGGTCGAGGAGGGTATGGTTCGATCTTTGTGGTTGCAAGTGGTAATGGAGGATCTAATGATGACAACTGCAACTTTGATGGTTATGCTAGTTCCATTTACACAATTACAATAGGTTTGGCTTTGTTTTAGAAAATATCTGTAAAAATTATATGATGTAGTTAACATATTTAAAATTGATATTAATAACTTGAAACATTCATAAGATTCTAGAAGTTTGATCATTACTTATTGTAGTTTGTAATTGTTTTGATATTGTAAGAACAAGTGAGCTGAAAAAAGTCTCTTTGCAATGCATAATGCAGTTTTGAATAAAAAGATTATATTTGAAATAAAGAGTGAGCCATAAATATACATTGTTACTATCAAGTGAGCAAAATGTGATTAGTTAATCAGTTATCCAAATCTGTGACTGACTTTAATAATCTACTTTTGAATGTCTATGTTTATCCAAACAAAGTATGCTACAATGCATATTCTACATGTAATATGTATCATTTTTAAATTTAAATATCAAACTTCTTATTAAGCATGATTTTTTGTGGTTCTTTCTAGTTTACTTTGAATAAATTCAGGTTAATACCTTACATACAAAATAAATAAATAAATGTATGCAAGTTTTGTAGAAAGGTAAGCTTCAAGATTTAAAAGTTAACATGATACATTGATTCTGTTTTGGTCATACAGTTTATATTTGTAATTGATAAAAAATAAAATAAAAGGTTTGATAGAGTATTCAATAGAATGTTTTAGAACATCAGAAGCCAACACTAAATACAGCAGATTCTGTAGTCAGTTCCATACATTAGGCACAGTCATTTAACTCTTGTATGTATATATATGTGTTTTATTAGGAGCTGTTACAGAAAGTGGTGGTCTACCATTCTATGCAGAAGAATGTCCAGCAATGCTAGGTGTTACGTTCAGTAGTGGTAGTAAGCGAAACTTTGACATTGTGAGTTGAGTTTATTCTGAGGGATTTGTAAAAGAAACAGAAGTTGGCTCTTCTGTTTTCTGCACTTACATATGTATGTAACAGAAAATATATTCTGAAGTCATAAATTACAGATTTCTATGAACTTAATGGTGAAAGCTGTCTGCACTCTTTATCTTAATTTTATAATAGTTTCTATAAATTCGAGACATTGTGCAGTTAAAATTGTTTTTTTAAGATACATGTAAACAAGTTTTGTACTGTTTTTTTAGATTAATTCTGATTTGACTTGGGTAAAATAGTTGTAGGTAGTAATTCTTTCTATTTCTTGGGAGATTTCTGACTGGATACAAATAAAACACTTGTATACAGTAGAACTTTTACTGTATTAAGGTTACTTATGGCTGGACACAAATAAACTATTTTTAAATTGCAATAGGTTTTATATTATTCAGGTGGCTTTTGGATAATTAAAAGTGAAACAGTTTTAAATTTTAAGTTTTACTATATCAAGGTTACTTATGATTGGACACAAGTAAAGTAGTTTTAAATTAAGTTTTATATTATTGAAGTTACTTTTGATTAGACATAAGTAAAATAGTTTAAATGTTGATAAGTTTTATTTTATTTCGGTTACTTATTCGATACAAGTTAAACAGTTTTATGTTATTTTATATAGGTTACTTATTGATACAAGTTAAACAGTTTTATGTTATTTTATATAGGTTACTTATTCGATACAAGTTAAACAGTTTTATGTTATTTTATATAGGTTACTTATTGATACAAGTTAAACAGTTTTATGTTATTTTATATAGGTTACTTATTCGATACAAGTTAAACAGTTTTATGTTATTTTATATAGGTTACTTATTCGATACAAGTTAAACAGTTTTATGTTATTTTATATAGGTTACTTATTCGATACAAGTTAAACAGTTTTATGTTATTTTATATAGGTTACTTATTCGATACAAGTTAAACAGTTTTATGTTATTTTATATAGGTTACTTATTGATACAAGTTAAACAGTTTTATGTTATTTTATATAGGTTACTTATTGATACAAGTTAAACAGTTTTATGTTATTTTATATAGGTTACTTATTGATACAAGTTAAACAGTTTTATGTTATTTTATATAGGTTACTTATTGATACAAGTTAAACAGTTTTATGTTATTTTATATAGGTTACTTATTCGATACAAGTTAAACAGTTTTATGTTATTTTATATAGGTTACTTATTGATACAAGTTAAACAGTTTTATGTTATTTTATATAGGTTACTTATTCGATACAAGTTAAACAGTTTTATGTTATTTTATATAGGTTACTTATTCGATACAAGTTAAACAGTTTTATGTTATTTTATATAGGTTACTTATTCGATACAAGTTAAACAGTTTTATGTTATCTTATATAGGTTACTTATTCGATACAAGTTAAACAGTTTTATGTTATTTTATATAGGTTACTTATTCGATACAAGTTAAACAGTTTTATGTTATCTTATATAGGTTACTTATTCGATACAAGTTAAACAGTTTTATGTTATTTTATATAGGTTACTTATTCGATACAAGTTAAACAGTTTTATGTTATTTTATATAGGTTACTTATTCGATACAAGTTAAACAGTTTTATGTTATTTTATATAGGTTACTTATTCGATACAAGTTAAACAGTTTTATGTTATTTTATATAGGTTACTTATTCGATACAAGTTAAACAGTTTTATGTTATTTTATATAGGTTACTTATTCGATACAAGTTAAACAGTTTTATGTTATTTTATTTAGGTTACTTATTCGATACAAGTTAAACAGTTTTATGTTATTTTATATAGGTTACTTATTCGATACAAGTTAAACAGTTTTATGTTATTTTATATAGGTTACTTATTGATACAAGTTAAACAGTTTTATGTTATTTTATATAGGTTACTTATTCGATACAAGTTAAACAGTTTTATGTTATTTTATATAGGTTACTTATTCGATACAAGTTAAACAGTTTTGTTATTTTATATAGGTTACTTATTGATACAAGTTAAACAGTTTTATGTTATTTTATATAGGTTACTTATTGATACAAGTTAAACAGTTTTGTTATTTTATATAGGTTACTTATTGATACAAGTTAAACAGTTTTATGTTATTTTATTTAGGTTACTTATTGATACAAGTTAAACAGTTTTATGTTATTTTATATAGGTTACTTATTGATACAAGTTAAACAGTTTTATGTTATTTTATATAGGTTACTTATTCGATACAAGTTAAACAGTTTTATGTTATTTTATATAGGTTACTTATTGATACAAGTTAAACAGTTTTATGTTATTTTATATAGGTTACTTATTGATACAAGTTAAACAGTTTTATGTTATTTTATATAGGTTACTTATTCGATACAAGTTAAACAGTTTTATGTTATTTTATATAGGTTACTTATTCGATACAAGTTAAACAGTTTTATGTTATTTTATATAGGTTACTTATTCGATACAAGTTAAACAGTTTTATGTTATTTTATATAGGTTACTTATTGATACAAGTTAAACAGTTTTATGTTATTTTATATAGGTTACTTATTCGATACAAGTTAAACAGTTTTATGTTATTTTATATAGGTTACTTATTGATACAAGTTAAACAGTTTTATGTTATTTTATATAGGTTACTTATTGATACAAGTTAAACAGTTTTATGTTATTTTATATAGGTTACTTATTGATACAAGTTAAACAGTTTTATGTTATTTTATATAGGTTACTTATTGATACAAGTTAAACAGTTTTATGTTATTTTATATAGGTTACTTATTGATACAAGTTAAACAGTTTTATGTTATTTTATATAGGTTACTTATTCGATACAAGTTAAACAGTTTTATGTTATTTTATATAGGTTACTTATTGATACAAGTTAAACAGTTTTATGTTATTTTATATAGGTTACTTATTGATACAAGTTAAACAGTTTTATGTTATTTTATATAGGTTACTTATTGATACAAGTTAAACAGTTTTATGTTATCTTATATAGGTTACTTATTCGATACAAGTTAAACAGTTTTATGTTATCTTATATAGGTTACTTATTGATACAAGTTAAACAGTTTTATGTTATCTTATATAGGTTACTTATTGATACAAGTTAAACAGTTTTATGTTATTTTATATAGGTTACTTATTGATACAAGTTAAACAGTTTTATGTTATTTTATATAGGTTACTTATTCGATACAAGTTAAACAGTTTTATGTTATTTTATATAGGTTACTTATTGATACAAGTTAAACAGTTTTATGTTATTTTATATAGGTTACTTATTGATACAAGTTAAACAGTTTTATGTTATTTTATTTAGGTTACTTATTGATACAAGTTAAACAGTTTTATGTTATTTTATTTAGGTTACTTATTCGATACAAGTTAAACAGTTTTATGTTATTTTATATAGGTTACTTATTCGATACAAGTTAAACAGTTTTATGTTATTTTATATAGGTTACTTATTCGATACAAGTTAAACAGTTTTATGTTATTTTATATAGGTTACTTATTGATACAAGTTAAACAGTTTTATGTTATTTTATATAGGTTACTTATTGATACAAGTTAAACAGTTTTATGTTATTTTATATAGGTTACTTATTGATACAAGTTAAACAGTTTTATGTTATTTTATATAGGTTACTTATTGATACAAGTTAAACAGTTTTATGTTATTTTATATAGGTTACTTATTCGATACAAGTTAAACAGTTTTATGTTATTTTATATAGGTTACTTATTGATACAAGTTAAACAGTTTTATGTTATTTTATATAGGTTACTTATTGATACAAGTTAAACAGTTTTATGTTATTTTATATAGGTTACTTATTGATACAAGTTAAACAGTTTTATGTTATTTTATATAGGTTACTTATTGATACAAGTTAAACAGTTTTATGTTATTTTATATAGGTTACTTATTGATACAAGTTAAACAGTTTTATGTTATTTTATATAGGTTACTTATTCGATACAAGTTAAACAGTTTTATGTTATTTTATATAGGTTACTTATTCGATACAAGTTAAACAGTTTTATGTTATTTTATATAGGTTACTTATTGATACAAGTTAAACAGTTTTATGTTATTTTATATAGGTTACTTATTCGATACAAGTTAAACAGTTTTATGTTATTTTATATAGGTTACTTATCCGATACAAGTTAAACAGTTTTATGTTATTTTATATAGGTTACTTATTGATACAAGTTAAACAGTTTTATGTTATTTTATATAGGTTACTTATTGATACAAGTTAAACAGTTTTATGTTATTTTATATAGGTTACTTATTCGATACAAGTTAAACAGTTTTATGTTATTTTATATAGGTTACTTATTCGATACAAGTTAAACAGTTTTATGTTATCTTATATAGGTTACTTATTCGATACAAGTTAAACAGTTTTATGTTATCTTATATAGGTTACTTATTCGATACAAGTTAAACAGTTTTATGTTATCTTATATAGGTTACTTATTGATACAAGTTAAACAGTTTTATGTTATTTTATATAGGTTACTTATTGATACAAGTTAAACAGTTTTATGTTATTTTATATAGGTTACTTATTCGATACAAGTTAAACAGTTTTATGTTATTTTATATAGGTTACTTATTGATACAAGTTAAACAGTTTTATGTTATTTTATATAGGTTACTTATTCGATACAAGTTAAACAGTTTTATGTTATTTTATATAGGTTACTTATTCGATACAAGTTAAACAGTTTTATGTTATTTTATTTAGGTTACTTATTCGATACAAGTTAAACAGTTTTATGTTATTTTATATAGGTTACTTATTGATACAAGTTAAACAGTTTTATGTTATTTTATATAGGTTACTTATTGATACAAGTTAAACAGTTTTATGTTATTTTATATAGGTTACTTATTGATACAAGTTAAACAGTTTTATGTTATTTTATATAGGTTACTTATTCGATACAAGTTAAACAGTTTTATGTTATTTTATATAGGTTACTTATTCGATACAAGTTAAACAGTTTTGTTATTTTATATAGGTTACTTATTCGATACAAGTTAAACAGTTTTATGTTATTTTATTTCGGTTACTTATTCGATACAAGTTAAACAGTTTTATGTTATTTTATATAGGTTACTTATTCGATACAAGTTAAACAGTTTTATGTTATTTTATATAGGTTACTTATTCGATACAAGTTAAACAGTTTTATGTTATTTTATATAGGTTACTTATTCGATACAAGTTAAACAGTTTTATGTTATTTTATATAGGTTACTTCTGATTGGACACAAATGGACGGAAGTGGCTGTACTCGTCATCACACAGGAACCTCTGCAGCTGCTCCTCTTGCTGCAGGAATGATAGCCTTAATGCTAGAGGTCAGACCTTGTCTAACATGGAGAGACATCCAGTATATTTTTGTTCTTACAGGAATAAAGGTAAAAGAAAATACATGACAAAAATGTCATTAAGAATAAATGTAAAAAGTTTATTTAGGGTGTGTTTTTATTATTCTTATATAGTTATCTTCTTGAGCTGTCATCAGAAAATTGTCTGAATTATAAATACATAATTTTGTTTCCTCAAAGAAGTCAAAAAATGTTGCAGCCTTTGAATCTCATTAGATTATTAAGTTGGAGAATTCTGTGTTAATATGTATTGTCCCAGCTAGAATCAAGTATTATCAGCAAGTCAAAGCATTAAGAAGCCACATGTTGTAATATCAAAGTGTCTAAAACTATAATTTTTGTTTTCATGCTATTTGTATTAGATTGTCCCTTCATTCTATTTCACAAAAGTTTCCAGTAAATACTTGCGTAATTTTTGAGGTCTTACAACTAAATCTATATAAGAAATATTAATCAAGTTTAGTAGTGTTTTGATGTAATTTTAATACTGTAATCTGTCTGATCAAAAAGAAGCTTCACTCATTTTGTGTACTAGTGAAAATATTTATACAACATATTCTTGAAAGCTCTATTTTTGTTTTAAGTTTCAATTTTTTTAAGCACTGTCACAACTGGACAGGAGTCTTCATCTGTATAACATCAATTTGTTTATTTTTAAAGTAAGTGAAGAGTACAATTCTACTTTATCTCTGCAATGCTATAACTGTTTTTATGTCTGTGTTATTAAAAATGTGGATAGCTAATTTAATTTATGAGATATGTGGAATTTTTAAATCTGTATATTCTGTATTAAGTGTTGACAAACATTAAACCTTATTTGGATGTAAAGGAGAAATGCTGCTTAAAACTGTTTCATCACTTTACTCTCATGTACTTGTGTTTTAGTATGTTCATGCACAGGTTTAATATGTGATGCAGAATTGATAATCCATGAACTTTGACAGTCAAAGGTTACTATGCTCACTTCATTTTTAGAAAGTATTACAGATTATTACCACTGTGTGTAATTATATCTTTAAAAGTGATCATTTCAAATCCCTGACGTAATTCTGCTTTTTTTTTTTTTGTTAGGTAAATTTACTGCACCAGAATATTTGGGAAAAAAATGCTGCAGGACTGTGGCACAGTAACTTTCATGGATTTGGTATTATTAGTGCATGGAGATTGGTTAGTGTGGCTAAAGTAAGTGATGTACCCTAATCTACTATGTATTTATGGTTTGTTTTTCATTGTTTAACGTGTTTTCATTTATAATATTGTGCTTGTATTGTTTTAAGTAGAGTAACACTTATATTATTGAAGGTAAATTGAAATAAGAATTTTTCCTTTTACATTACATATTAAACAGTAATTGGCTTTAAAATACAACAGTTACTATTAATCTATTTACCAAATGGCAGCATTGCTTTGATGATGCTTCACAGTGATCATCTTTGTTTTACACCTCAGTAAAACAACTTGTTTGATAAGAAAGTTTTTTTAATAATGACATCATATATACAAAGTTATTTGAAATATTATTCGAATAATTCCACATTTTGATTGGTTAATTTGAAACTTTTTAAAGAAAAGTAAGACAGTTATTGTTAATTTAATCCTTTCACAACAGGTCACGGGTTAAAAGCCATGCTTTTGCATTTGTTGACTTACATTCAAAATTTTATGGAACTAATATTTATGAATTTGTCTTTAAGTTGGGAATCAAGTTGTAGATTGTAATTCAAACTTTTGTATTACATACGAGTTAATTTCTTAATTTAAAAGTAAATATTAAAAGAACATCTAAATATAGATGTCAGTAAGTTGTGGTATGTTGAATGCAGTACTGTTTAAAATTAGATGTTTGTGATGTCAAAATACTAAGTCTGTACTTTTGTACAAATTAGGAACACAAATTATTTATATTGACAAGCTAGAATTTAAAATAAATACCACATATCTTTCAAAATTACAAGAACCAATACACAATTTAAAACAGAAATCCACTGAAAAATCACCCATACTGGACTATACATTCTTTGGGACTCATCACATGAAACAAAACAAAAACTCAACATACTAAGAAACCAAATAAACACAGCTATAAAACTATGCTCACCAGATAAAATAAATGATGAATTAGACAAAATAAAACAATACTTCATCAACATCAATAAGTTTTCTCCACAAACTGTAGAAAACATTATACACACACACCTAGACAAAAAGCAAAATCAACTAACAAAAGTAAATATATCCCACGATTTAAAAAATCACAAAATCATATTCTGCTGCATATCATATATTCCCGATATCAGCAGAAAAATAACCAACATTTGGCAAAAACTAATAACAAAATATGACATTCCAGTTAATACTAAATTTATTCAAAAAACAGGCACAAAACTAAGGTCTGTACTATGTAAAAACTACACTGACAAACACCACACCAACATTATTTTGTAAAATACAATGTTATAACTGCCACAACTTCTATATTGGAGAAACAAGTAAAAAAATGGAAACCAGATTCAAAGAACACAAAAAGTCACCTTCACACGTTTTTGAACACTGCAAGTCAAATAAACACGACATAACCATAGAAAACACCCAAATACTAAATAAAGAAACAAACATAAACAAATGCAAAATTAAAGAAGCCTTACTTATACAGCAACTCAAGCCCAAAATAAACCACTACAAAGGAACACCTTTATACCTATATTAATAAATATAATCAAACATCTAAGTACACCCTCTACATTCCTATACTCAGTTGCATAACCCCCTTCAAACATGGTGTCAGCTGTCAGTCAGTTACCTCTTTCTTTCTTTGTGAACTTGACGATGATTGAAGAAGGTTGAAACATTGTTTGCTCCTCTACATAAATCTTATCAACCCATACCAGCCATTTTTACAAATATATTTTACCACATATCTATATTTTGTTAAAATATGGCTTATGTACTGAATCAAACGCAGTGGACCCACTCATGTTTTTCCATTTTCAGAAACGGTACCTTATATAACCTTACTACAGTATATGACATATTAATAACCAATCAACAGTTTAGAATATTCCCAGAGTGGTTTTCTCAGCCATTTTAATCTGTGTAAAACCTACTGTGTACTTTCAAAAAACGATTTGTTTTTAAAAAGCTAAGTACATATTAGTTACTAAGCTTAATAAATTATAGTGGAATTCTATGGTATCAGCATAGCTATTTATGTTTTTTTTTGGTTATTCTATTATAAAGACCTAAAAAAATTGTTTATTCTCCTTGTACAAAATCTTAATACTTAGCAACCTATTTTCAGCATCAATACTGTACAAGGGTTATGGCAAGAAATGCTGATTATTTGCTTTACTTCTTGATTTATGTTCTATAGTTTAAGAAAGATAAGTTTAATTTATTTCTAAGTAGCAATAATCTAAATACGTATATGTATAATAATTGAAATGTAACTATATATTACAAAATATTAGTCCACTAGAACGCGGCCAAGACACGGAAGACTACAGGTCAGTTTTATATTAGTGGATACGTAACATTTCTATTTTTGTGTTATAATATGTGGTCATTCTAGTACAAAAAAAGAACAATTTATATTCCTAATTTTTTTATGATGGTTATGAGGTTGGTTAAGTAAGACTACATAGTTATAGTATAGAAAATAATATAAAATATAAAGTCATACTGAAAACAAACATTTGAAATGTATTTATGAGGCTGTAGAGATAACACAAATAATATTTGAAAATTTTGAGATGAACAATAGTTTTTAATCATAACATGAAATCTCTGCACTTAGACTAGTAACAAAACAGTTTTCACAAACAAATCTTTAGTAAAAATATTTCATTACGAACCTGAGTTTTTGTTTACAATGTATTCTAATCTTTACTAAAAATATATCAAATTTTGTGAAGATACACATGCTGTATCAAAAGTTACAAAGTTACACATGTGCAAATGTGTGGGCAAACTTGTGAATTATACCACACCTGTTGTGAAAGGATTAAACACACTAAACAGAATGATGTACACTTCCAGCATAAATGTCTTAATTCTTTAGAATTTACAATAATATTCAACTTGAGTTAAGTAAGAAGTTTTGCACTCCCTAAGTGTTTTGTCAAATATAGGAGTAATGGGAAGAATATTGAATCTGGAGAATATTTTTTTTTTTGCTCCTTGTTTTATGTATTACTTTCAGCTGTCCTTGATGCTTGTCTTTCTGAGTGGAGGTAATGGCAAAAAAAAAAACAGTTATAGCTGAATATACAGAGTGGTGCAAAAGTGATTGCACAGTTTTGTTTAAAACGTAATTTATAACATCTTACTTTGAAACAAAAATAATAAACTGGGTTTGGTTGTCTTTGTATTGTTTTCTGTTAAGTGTATAGTGATGTTTGTCCATACCTTGTTGTATTATAATTTTGCTCCAGTGTGAAGAGCTTTTTCTATTAGGAAAAGAAAAATTAGAAAAACTTTAGGAAGTTGGGAAACTTTATATTATATAATTCTTAACAGACAATAGTTGTATTAATATTTGTTTTCAGAACTCCATTAACAACAATTCTGAAATATAAGTATGGTTTTCTTCCAACCTAATATGAAATTTTGCAAATTATGGTTGAAAGAGTAATTTTAAGTGCAAGTTAATTTTATATACCATTGATATATTTTTTGCATGTTAATTAAAAACATGTACTTTTTGGAAACATTTTCTTAAGTTTCTTTGTTATACAGAATATTGTTTTTAATATGATAGCTTAATATCAATTATAAAAAGTATCTAGTTTGTTAATAAATATTTTTGTGTTCCATGTTGAGTGCATGTACTGTGTACCTTTTTGAATTAAAGTAACAATAGTAACAGATAACAGTTAATGCATTCTGTTTTATTTTTGTGCACCTTAGTTCAAAATCTTATGCTTAGTTCCTACTGACAAAATAATGCTATTTATAATGAATTTTTATTAGTTTTAATTATTCTTGAATGTTGGGAGGAAGCATAGGAAATAAATGTATCTGAAATATCTAGAAAAACTGGTACAGCAAGTAAGTCGGTGGATTTACAATGCTAAAACCAGGGGTTTGATTCCCCTCTGTGGAATAAGCTTAGTCTGATGTGGATTTGCTATAAGAACACACATGCACACACACTTTTCAGTTATATTCAAAACAAAAAGAAAATAGAATGGACTCGATCACAAGTTAGTACTTTAATTTGAGATGTAATTCAGGTAGGAAATAAAAAAGAATGAGTACATTTATAAAAAGAAATGTAAGTAAACTGTTTCCCTTATATTTTTTTTCAATCTAATTACTTTCTTCAGGCCTGGCAATCAGTTCCATGGTTAACCACATACACAAGCCCTCAAGAAGAATTTGAGAGACAAATACCATGTTTCCCTGGAGAACTGGTAGTCAACATTTCTGGTAAGTTTGTATTCTACTCAATATGTATTATTATTATCATTACTATTTGTTGGGATATCCGAAGCAAAGCTTTCGAAGTATTTGAATGCTGTCTTTCTATAGATGAAACTTTTTTTATCTACTGTTATACAGTTCTAGGAATTTTTTAGTGATGGTTTTCACTTAATAAACTTTAGTGAGGTAAATTAATTTAGAAATCATTGTCACAAATATAATGACTAATTACATGTTCCATTTTCAATTTGTGCACTGTTTCAAAACTGTGTGTGTGGATTATAATTAAGATGGAAAATATGTGAAACTGTAATGTTAAAACTTGTTTATCTCTCATATGAGCAGCTGAGTCTTCATTGCAACCTAAAACTTGTTAAGCTGAATTGTAATTTGATGTGTTTAAAATGTATTACTATTACTAGTAATAATAATAGTAAAAGTTTATCTAAATCACTCATCATAGTTATCTAAAAATAGTATTTTGTGTTTTGAGTTCATATTTAATTTTCATTATTTTCAAATGCCCTGTAAAACCTAATTGTAACTTTTGTCTATAAGGGAGAAAATGTGGTACATAACAGGCATATTTGAACTTGGACATGTGAAGAAATATATATAAGAATATAATGTTTAAACAAGAACTGTATTTATCAAAATTTGTGACTTCATGCAAAATGTACGATTGAATTTTTGTCCTTTATGTAGTGTCCAAAGAAGATGCAGATTCATATGGTTTATTTATTGTGGAGTATGTACAAGTTAAAATGACACTTTCACATCCATATAGAGGGCATTTAGTCATCATGTTGCAAAGTCCTGCAGGAACAGTGTCAACTTTGACACATGTGAGACCTAAAGACAAGTAATTACACTTTTACTCTACTCAGTGTTAGAAATAAATGTAGACTGTAATTGTATGCTATACCTCAAGAACAATATAATGATGCTTATTAATTTATTGATACATAGATTATGATAGTGTAGAATCTGTTAATTTGTTTTGTTTTTTTACTTTACATGAACAAAGTGAATAGATGGTAATGAACTCATCTAAATATAAGTGTTAATGCTACATATGGCTTCAAAACTTGTCATTCCAGAAAACATTACAATAGGAGAGCAATTTATACAGAATTTTCTCAATTTTAATTATGATAGTTTCATTTGTGGTTGTTAAACAATGTTAATTTTAAGTGATAATCACTTGTCAAACTAACCAATATGTATTGTTTACTTGGTAGTTTTAATTGAAAATAGTTTCTAAATGAAAAAAGAATTAATGTTTTTGCAACATTAAAGCAAAATAATTAAAATTATTCACAAACACACCCTAGTTCTATATTGTCAAAATCACTGTTAACTCTTCCCAGAGCATTATAATACAATATGAAACTTTCTACAACCAACTTTAGCTCATCTCTATTATAGTAAATGCAAAAATGGTCATGAAGAATGTTCTTTAACTATAGAAAATTTTTCCAAATAATTGATGCTGCTTTATCTGTAAAATATGAATAAAATTATAAAAATAAATTGTTTAAATCCAGAAATGTTTCAAGAAAGTTATAAAGTGAAAGTGTGAAAGTTTTTGCCTTCATCCTACTTAAACACCTCAAAGCATTTGCATCTAGTTTTATTAAGACTCAAAAACTGTTTATTAGATTGTATCAAGATTTTATAATTTGGAATAGTTGCAAATGACATCAAGTAGTAGACAATATAATTAAGAACTGCTATTGATAGCTAATTGTGTAGTCTTCTTGACCAGAGGTTTGATGGTTCAGGTGAGGTTGAACAGTTATTTTTAGGAAAAATAAAAACCCAAAGGAAATTACATTTAGCATACTTCTTTTATAAGTAGAATTTCTTGGTGTCAGTATTAAATGCATTGTTGTCACCATATTAGATGGAGGAAAATTTGTGTCCTAAACTTGGTAATCCATTATTTCTTTTTATTGTTGAAACAAAATATTTAAAAACAAACTAAATATTAATTTCATGGGCCTGATAACAAGTGTAATTTAATGTTAATCTGTTTTAAGAGAATGCTCTTAGATTCTAAGTTTTCAAAATAGATGTAGATATATGAAATAATTCTGATGCAAGGTTTGAGTTTTATTATACTTGTCATGATCAAAAATAATATTATAGAGTATTAGACAAATAATAACTAGGTTTAGAAGCAAAATTTAAGATTTACATTGCGAAAGATTAATATAAATGAGATCATAATGGTACATGGCTTCAAAAACTAAAAATATGATTTCATGTGATTCATAATTTGCTTTCATATAGTTATTAGTGTATTACATCACACATTGCATAGTATGATTTGTTGTAGTCTTAGGGCAGTTATAGCAAATTAAACTGAAGGTAAGTGTTGTGCTTAGCCATATACTGTCATAAATCACTGCATCATGTTAAGTTGGCATTGTATTATTTTGTGTGTATGTAAGAAATCTTTATTATGAATTTTGCACTGTATTACTTATGTTGATTTCTGTCATAAATGTATTCATAATTTTGGTACATTTAGCATTGTAAAAGCCTCCTGTCAAAATTGGTCTAAAGAAATTATTACTCAATGTATAAAAGTTGTTAATTTACAAAACGCATGATGTACACAAATGAATGGTGGGATTTGTAGAGCACATTGGTAAAAAACAGATACTCACTGTGTATTGAACTTTAATTTATTTGATTCATAAACTTTAAAAGTTTTGTAAATGCCATTTTATACATTTCAAAAGGTTTTTAAAATGGTATTACACAACTCCAATTTGTACACCTTAACAGTATTAATCAGTTTCTCTCCATACTTTGTCAAAAACCTCTTGTATAACAATTTCAATTGCTCTAATGATGCTTTGGTAAGTTAATCCAATCAACAATCTTTTCCCTGTACACAATGCTCTTTATATAACCTTAAAGAAAGATGTCTAGAGGCATGAGTCGGGACTCCTTGGAAGCCATGCAGTTGTCCCATTTCTACTGATCCATCAGCTGTAGGACCTGGCATTCAGAGCCCTATAATCAGTCTTGAACTATCTTCATATGTTGTTTTCATGTTGCACTTTCTTATAAATTGTTGTTGGATCAACTTCATGGACTTCATTTAGGCTAACCACAGAATGCATGTTTACCTTTCCTTGAATGGTACTCATTGGAACACATCCCTGCAAAATGAAACACTACTTTTAACTAAACTTCATAGGTGTATAAATATGTGGATAGGTGTATAATGCTGGGTATTGTAGTAGAAACCCAACTGTTCATTTGTGTACAGCCAGTATGTGTATGTTATTCATATGTGAACTCAGCCAATACTACATTGAGTATTAAATTAGCACACTGTGTTTTATAGTTTAAACATACTCATTTTTCTTGTTATCCTTTGCATTTTAATTTTGTGTAGGTGTTATAAATATATTTCTTGTGTGATATCATTCTTGTCCTTGCATACTTTAGAAATTTCATCGCCAATTTTGTTATTGATAATAATACTGATTTGTAAATAACTTTTAAATTTGTAAAAAAAAAAAGTTGAATTCTAGTAAAATTGTTCCCTCCACACACAAGATTTGTTTTTCCAGTTTTGTGCTGACATTTTTTACAATGCATGCTTCAAGCAGTCTGTACAACCTTTCCCATCCTACTGGAATTAAAGATTCCAACATATCTCTTTACCAATAGTAGAGCACCATCATTATGTGACTCCCTCCCTCTATGTGCCATTACCAAACCATCACTTTTTGTTTAGCAGTGCTCTAGCTCAAACATCTTTCTTTTGTTACAGTTCTACTACAGAGTGGTTTACCTTAGTTTAACTTCCATTTCTTTTGAAAGCATAAATTCCAAAGTTTATATTACCACTTTGGGTCCATTTCATTCATGTCCTACTTCAGGACACTCCTTGAGGATTTATTGGCATTTATGTGTTGGGATATTTTGATTGTTTGCCCACATCCCAAGTTTGCCACATCTAAATCCACCTCCTGTCCAAGCAGTTTTGTGAGAACATCTTCTCACTCTTCATTTACATGTTGGCCCGTTTGTTATCTTTGGCTCTGGCCCTGCAAACATGATTTTTTGTTCTTGTTGGTAAGACCTTTTAGGTCATAATGCTGTATTGTCAAAGACCTGTTTCTGAGCTTCTTGTCTGTGAGATTTACCTTTGCATGGCCCCATTTTTGAGATGTTGTGTATAACATGATTCCAGAGTTTTTGGAGTTAAGAGTCACTTTGATAAAAACAGCAAAAAACAATTCACTCTTTCTTTTCTAGCAGACCATTTGTCCCAGTAGGAGCTGAACATGACACTGATTCCTGTTTTCTGACCTTTCCATTTTAGGCTTTTGTCTGTTCTTTTTTTTTCCACAGTGCTACTGTTTGTCATTTTAAAACAATGTATAGTATGCCAACAATGATATCAACTAATGGCTTTCATTCATTAGTGGAACCATTCCATATCAATTTTTCGATTCACAGATTAATGTCAGAAGGTTTCATTATTCCATTTCTTACTTCTCCTCCCTTGTTCAGCATACCTGTTTCCTTTCTGTATCTTCAGGATCCCTTGTCGTGCCCCCCTAGATGTGGATTCCTGTACGTGGTGAGGGGACCTCCCAGCAAAGGTTCTGTTCTTTCAGTTTACCTCCTCTGGGATCTAAACATCCACCCACATGTTTGCCGTGTGTGGAGACCCGTGAAGGGGAGGAGAGAATCCTGGTGGTTGAGGGGTCCAACCCAAACACACCACTTTGGTCTTGAATTCCTGTAGATGGGCAGTCTTTGGGTGGCCCCCTTGGGCCAATCGGCTGGTCCACTTGGGCTAGAGTCAACCAAGTACCAGTGTTGGAAGTTCTCAATGGGTGTCATGGACATTGTGTCTGATGCTGGTGTTTGGGTATAGTGCTCACGAAACCCTGGCATTGCTGCAATGTCCTTGCATGATATTGTAGTGCATTCCTTCATGGGGCTCCATGGTGGGTGGGGTCAGTGGGTACCAAAATTTTTCTTTTTTCCTATGGATCTTCCAATAAAAAATTTAAATAAAATAGTGAAAAAACAGTCAACAGGTAAACGACCATGTCTTGAAGACTGAGCAGCAATCTTCAACATCTGTAACACCTGTACCCCATTTTCTTACATTACATTCTCTTTTAGAAAAACCTTTAGGGCAAATGTCCCCCTATTTTATTCAGAAGGGACTAAAGGGACTTGCTTGCTCTTCAAAAGTCAGTAGAGAAGCTTTGATCTGGAGACATATTGGTTGAAACATCCACATCCCAACACAGTGAACTCCTCTTGAATTCAAAGGCAATTGGGGATGTACCTATTGAGGTTACCCCCTCATGCTACCTTGAATTCGTCACAAGGAGTTATTGTTGAGAGAGACTTGAAGAATGTCCCTGAGTCAGATTATCGCTGGTCTCTCTACTCAAGGAGTTTCTGCAGTTAGGCGCATCTCCACTCGCAAAGACGTAGTTACACTGCTGACAAATATCCTCGTTTTGACATTTACATCACCACGTGCACCTGCCACCATCAAGGCAGGTTATCTGATTTGCAGGGTAAGGCCGTACATTCCAAACCCTCTTCGATGTTTCCAATGTCCGAGGTTCGGTCACTCAAAGACATCCTATCGTGGTTCCCTGAGATGTGCTCGTTGTGGTGGCAAGGACCACGATGCCTATAAGTGTCACACAGACCCACATTGTGTCAACTGCAATGGTTCCCACCCTTCCTACTTTCGTTCTTGCCCAAAATGGTTGGAGGAAAAAGAGGTGCAGAGTTTGAAAACGACCCATAACATTAGTTATCCTGAGGATCGGAAATTGCTGTCCAGCACTTCATCTCGGACATATGCTGCTGCACTTCGTTCCACAGTGGGAATGCAGACAGATCTCTCTGTACCTCCAAGAGAATCATTTTCAAAACAAATGAAGAGCCTTTCAACCTCCATGGTTAAAAAGGTTGAATCGACTTCTACACCCATCTCTGTTCCTCCCATACAGTCCAACAAATCTCAAGATCCACATCCTTCAGTTTCAAATACAGGCATTTCTTCTGATTCATCTTTTTTTCTCTAACCCCACGATGCAAAACAATCATTCGTTCGCGTACTCAGTCACTGGAATACCCTTCAAACAACAAAGACCTGCCCCATCGACCCAGGGCAGGATCCATGGAGGTCAATAGACCTCCTCCAAATAAGGACAGTAAGGAAAAAAGACGTGGTCATAAACAGAAGGGTTCTCCAGCCACTTCGCCTACCTATCATTAAAAATGTCCACCTTGATACAATGGAACTGTCGAGATTTACGTTCTAATCTGGATGATATCAATGCACTGATTGCTTCCTACCTTCCTGTATGTCTTTTCTAACAAGAAACATTTCTAAAACCTATTGATACAGTCAGCATTCGGCAGTTTTCTCTGTACAGAAATAACAGGCTGTGTGATGGACGAGTACATGGAGGGGTGGCACTATTGGTTGATCAGCATGTGCCCCCTCTCTTTGTCACTCAACACACCCTTGGAGGCTGTAGCCATCCGTGTTTCCTTGGGTCATACCATCACTGTTTATTCTCTCTACCTGTCCCCTGGAGAGACATATGATCAATCAGACCTTGATGCTCTCGTTTAACAGTTGCTGTCCATTTCTAATCCTGAGGGACTTTAATTTTTCTCTCTCTGAAACTGTTTGCATGCACTTTTGCCGCCAACGGGGGTATCCACCCTGATCCTGAACTCTGTATCGGTGAAGCTTTGCTGCCAGTGGTCCCTGAGACCAAGTTCTTGGGGCTTATCTTTGACCATAAGTTGACCTTTATACCACAATTAAAGCAGCTACGGGTCAAATGCACAAGAGCACTGAACATCCTCTGTGTCCTCTCTACTGCCAGTTGGGGAGTGGATCGATGTTCTATGTTAAAAATATATCGTGCTCTTATTCGTTCAAAACTCAACTATGGATCAATGGTCTTTCGCTCTGCTAGACACTTGGCATTAAAGATGCTGGACCCCATTCATCATCAAGGACTTCGACTCTGCACTGGGGCTTTCCGCACCTCCCCAGTTCAGAGCTTATATGTGGAATCTTACGAACCTTCTCTGCAACTTCTCTGTTTGCAACTGTCTTTACTGTATTCTTCAAAATTTCGCTCCTTACCAAAGCATCCCACTTGGGGATGTGTTTTCCTTCCTCAGTGGACCTTACTTTTTCAAAACAGACGATCTGCCATTGCTCCTTTTGGCCTTCTCATCCAGACACAATTGGATGAATTGGGTCTGACCTTGGAAAACATTGCAGAATCCACTGGTTAGCCCATCCCCCCCATGGCTTATTACAGCCCCCAAATGTGACCTTTCTTTAAGTCATCTGAAAAAAGCAAATACTTCTGATTGGAAGTACCATCTTTTATTTACTGAACATCTTTCAAACAACCTTTCTATTCCAATTTATACGGATGGTTCAAAATCAGGTGGCTCTGCCACATTTTGTTGCGGTTCTGTGGTTGCGTGCAGAATCCCCTCTACAGCTTCTGTGTTCACTGCTGAACTGTATGCCATATCTCTTGCCCTGGATCATATTGAAGCTGAGCAGTACTCCGACTGCACTATTTATACTGACTCCCTTAGTTCTCTGCTGGCCTTTGAATCACTTCACATTGGTTCACACCCTGTTCTCGCTGATATTCGAAACCGACTGGCCCATTTCTCATTTACATCTACTTCTATCCAGTTTTTTTTGGATACCATGCCACATTGGTATTCACGGGAATGTGCTTGCAGACATGGCAGCTAAATCTATTTGCTCTGGCACTATCACCACTGTGCCTATTCCGTACATGGACTATGGTCCTGTATTCAAGGCTTGGCTCTGTGCCAGCTGGCAGTCCACTTGGAGTGAGCAATGTGACAACAAGCTTTTCAAATCAAAGCTTATATTGGGCTTTGGCCGTCTAGCTTCCATAAGGTTCGGAAGGAGGAAGTTGTTCTAACTAGACTACCCATTGGTCACAGTTTTTTAACTCATCGTTTTCTTTTATCTGGAACTGATGCACCAGTGTGTAGTTTTGTGTACAAAAATCACTGTAAGCCACATTTTACTTTCCTGCCATCGTTAAGACTCTCAACGACGGCACTATTTTATACATGTTCTGTCCCAGGGTTTGTCTATAACATTGGACAGTGTTATTGGTGATGGTGACACTGTCCACCTTGATAAAGTTTTTAACTTTTTAATGGCCATTTATCTTTTTAACCTCATTTAAGTGTTTGATATTTATTCCTTACACCGTTTTAATTGCAGTTCCTTTTCAGTCTCAATCTCTCTAGTTCAATTTGACATTGTAAAATGGCCAGAATATTAAATAACTCAACACCAGGACTGGAAAGGCCAACTTCAGGTGACTAACGCTACTGTTTGAACTATCCGTTTGAACTACTCGTTAGTCGTCCTGGCGAGTTGTTATTATACTTTTGCTGCATATCATTTCACACTTTTACTACTTAACTTTTTAGTACTGGCCATATTGACTCATAACCCGGAACCAGTACTGGAAAGACCAACTTCAGGGGACTGACGGTGGTTCTTGTACTTTCCTGTTTGTCTTCCTGGCGGGTTATGATCATTACCATTCTGCTACAGGAAGTCGTTTACAACTTTGTAGACTGGATGTCAACATTGGTTTTATGCCATTTTATGTTTTAATTGCTGTTTTGTTTATACCTTTGTTTCCTTTTACGAATTCTACTACATTTACTTTACTTTTACCTTTTTACAGGACATTTGGCTAATTCTTATTACGATTTTGCTATGTGTCTTTTAACACTTTTCTCATTTTACCTTTTGATAATGGCTGTAATGACAACATAACCTGGAACCAGGACTGGAAAGGCCAACTTCAGGTGACTGACGGTGGTTCTTGTACTTACCTGTTTGTCTTCCTGGCAGGTTATGATCATTATCATAACCTAACATTGTAGACTAGGTGTCAACATTGATTTTATACTTTTCTGATTTTCAATGATGTTTTGTTTTACCTTCATTCCCTTTTATGTATTTTACTACATTTAATTTTTACATTTTTACTGGACGTTTGGAGCAGATCGCCTAGCTGCTTTGTGCCATAAAACACTCAATCAATCAATCAACCCTTGTCATGCCAGCATGTTTCCAAAATAGTAAAATAGCTCATGCAATTGGTTATTGAACCTTCACTATGTGACTTGGGAGTTTTACTCCTGCCTGTTTGTGATTCTTAAAAAAAAAAAAAAAAAAGTCAAGGGGCTGGAGGCTGGACATCAACCTGTTCCATCATAATATGTTCATGCCCCCATGATTAACTATGGAATCCTATCTTACTTTTTCATGAGTTTTTTCTCTGGGTCTTTCAATGTCTAAGATGGACATCTACAGTGCTTATCTCCAGATTTCCATCTCAAAGTGTTCTCGTTCTTATCTTCAGTTTTTCTATCATGGGGTGGTGTACCAATTTTGCACTCTATCATTCAGGCTGGCTTTGGTATCATACATTATTTGTTGAGTGGTGTGAAACTTAGCTCTACAACTTCATACATTGGGGTTGCACTTTAACTTCTATGTTGATGATTGACTTCTTGCTTACTCTGGACAAGAGTCTGCTTATCATACTTGTCAGCTCTTTCTTGAAGTTGCTCAGGTGGGCTGGATGAAAACAATTGGAGAAGTCCTTCCTTCATTCAACCCAGCATTTTGTTCATCTAGGTGTTTTCTTCAACACTTACCTCATTTGGGCTCAACACTCTCCAACGTAGCTTTGTTCTATGGAACAGGTTGTTCAAAATGCCCTGTCTGCTCCTTCTCTTTCTACATGTAACATTCTACTAGTTTTGGGGATGTGGTCATTTATGATTTTCCTCATACCTCTTGGCCAGGTTTATGTGGTACCTACAGTGGATTCTCTACAACCTAGGGAGCCTTGCTTGGGATCTTTTTGGATTCTCCCATCATCCTTTTCTACAATATGGAGGATCTCTGATAATGGTTGGACATGGTTTATACTTTGAGCATCTCACTTCCTCCTTCATGGCCAGATTTACATCCATTCATGGATGGGGTGTGTGAGTCAACCATCATGTGGCTTGTTGGTCTGTGGAGGAATATTTTTTGCATATCAACATACTCAAACTCCTTTCTGTTTCTCAGGCTTTGAATCATTTTCTTCCTATTTTCAATGGTTGGTTGATCATGATCTGCTCTAACAATTTAAAAGTAATGGTTTATGTCAATCACCAAAGGGGCAACAAGTTGAGATACCTGTTTTCTACCTTGGATCTTCTCTTTTGGACCCATGATCATCATATTTGTTTGATGGCGTATATCGTACAAGATGCTTTGCACCTTGTGGCAGATCATTCTTCCTGACCAGATCAGGTTTACCTGAAAGTGATCCTTCCATTTCCTTGTTTTTCTGTGGCTTTGCAATCAATGGGGGTACCCCTCATGTGGATGCATTTGCCACCTTCCTCAATAACTAATTATCTTTGTTTTTATCACTTGTTCCCCATCCTCAAGCTTTGGCTATAGATGCCTTCAGTTAGGATTTGTCAAACAAGTTTCTTTGTTTATCCTCTTATAAAAGTAATTCATCAGGCATGCCACTCCATGCAAAATATTTCTTATAGCTCCTTGCTTGCCTGCTAGCACATGGTTTCCTGCTTACTCCAGTAACAGCTGTTCCCTCCAGTCCCTTGCCATTTATTTCTCAACCTCCTTTGTCAACCACAGTTGCTGGTTCTGCATCTCATACTTCATGTCTGACTTTTGTGAGGTCCCTGGTGTTGAAGATCTGGTTTCTCACATTGGATGGCATTTCATTTAACTCACTCAAGTTAGGTTGGTTTTTATAATTGACCATATGACTACTTTGTAGTCATTTAAAGTATTTTTAGATTTCTTGTTTTTCACTTTCAACTTAGTGGGTGTATATCTTTGCAAAATTTGACAATATTCAGTTAATATTAAAAGTCTTTAACATATTGGCTCCCAAGCCTATTTTGCTGATATTTTCCAGGTCCTGCTAGTCATTTTACAATTACTTTAGAGAAGAGTGTATGTGTAACCATTGTGTTCCAGCCAATAAGTGGCCCTTTAAAAAGAAAAACAGAGCATGACTCACCAGTGTGAGCCAACATATTAACATTCAAAAATTCATATTTTTTAGTGAAGTATTTTTAATAAAATAAAGATTTGCCCATGAATATATATTGAGTATTTGTTTTGAATAGTCTGTGTGAAAAGTAATTTTCATGTTAAAAATACTTTTCCTCATCTCAAAGTTATTTGTGTAATCATTAAGACCTTCTAAATCCATTTTAAATGTTTTTAAAGTAAAATTTGATAGTTTATCTGATATATTTTCTACCTTAACTCAAAATGAGAATGGTCAATTTGACTGACCTTGTTTAATATATATTTAAAAATGTATGTAACTTGTATTGTTAAATGTGTATTGTGCAAGTCCTGTCTGTTCTGTGAATGTGTAGAAAAGTTTTTGAGTAAGAATCAACAATATATGTTTTAAGAAAAGACTAGTGTGTCTTTAAATATTGTTGAACTTTTGAGAATATTGTCTAATGAGTATAAAAGCTAGCTGTTGCAACACGGAGACAGTTATAGAATATTTTGGTCACTACAGTATGTATGCTGTAAGTCTTGGAAATTATAATTGTGACAAACACTTATTGTAAAAGTACAGATATTTGATGTTTATAGATTTTGAACATTACAAGCTTCAGTGAATTAATTTTGAACTTTAGTATATCCATGAGGATGTTAGTTATTGTCATTGGGGAAAAAACCTTGTGTGAGGAATAGAGCTAGCTAGCATTCCTGTGACATGAAGTATATCTGTGTATCACATAAAAATAATTTGCTTCTTGTGAACTGTTGACAAAGTATTCAGTTCCAGACCAGATAGTGGACTTAATATTGTTTGTAATTATTGTAATAATATTGTAAAACTTTTGCATATAACTTAGAATTAATTCTCTCTCCATGAACTGTCAATAAAATGTTCAGTTATGCACTAGATAGAAAACTCAGTATTGCAGAGATGCCAACCATTACAATTTAAGCGTAATCATTACAATTTTGGTGTATACATTACGACTATACGCTCATACAGACAAATATTGCGACTTGTTGCAACTCTCAAATTATTATATATTATATAGGCCTATACAATAAAGAAATAAATTGTTCCGTCAGGGCTTGAAAGGGGTGAAAAGAAAATTTCTAGTGAGATACAAATAAGTTTTGATAATAAATAAAAGACAGTCCAAATGGCTACTTGCGATAATCATGTTTGTACTTGAAATAATAAAAAAATATTTGTATCTCCGATGTCTACCAATAGTTTGAGTGTAGTGCTGCTCCATACTGGGTACATGGGAGGAATCCATAGTTTCATCATCAGTGCTTGTCAGCCAATCAGCGCTCACATAAATGGGTATTTCTCGTTTTCTAAGCGGCATAGAAACACCAATGCTATCGTTCACAAGATGGAAAAAAGAGGCCTCGTTCACCAGATTGTCTTGTTTCTGGCAAATCTAAAAGGACTAAAACTGTGAATCAAAAATTTAGGAAAGAGTATGGTGCAAAATATCCAGCCATTGCATCAAAAGTCATGACAGTCATGGCGTTTTGTACAGTTTGTCACATCGATTGTTCTGTGGGGCATGGCGGGATAAACGATTGTTCCAGACATACAAAATTGGCATCTCACCAACAAAAGGCTTAGGCGAAGACAAAATCGATGCAGATAATGACATTTATGACTAAGAATTCAGAATATGAAAAAGAATTTCAAAAGAATTTTTTAAAATTTATTTATTAAATACACAAAACAGTCATAAATGAGCAATCTATAGCAGTAATAAATAATAATAGTTATAATAATAATAATATAATAATAAACAGCTTAGACACATTGGTCAGTCCTAGTAGCCACAAATGATAAAGGGCTTTGTCTGCAATCATTACTCAGTCATTTGAAATAGCTAGCATCTCTGGTATTATTTGAAAGTTTGTAAAACTTGTATACAAATCATTATTTATAACTATTTGTAATAATTTTCATTACAAATTGTATTCCTGTTTGTATATTAAAATATTTTTATTCAGAAAAAAAATTGTGTGCATCAGTCTTGGCAAATATCATAAATTTGATACATATCAATATAAAATTAACTTGTAAGATAAACTTTCTGTATTTGAAATTGTGATATGTAACTTATGTCACATAAGTTGAAGATTCATTTGGGATAAATTATAGTGGAAATGATGTTGGTACTCTGAGTGAAACTGACTATTAACCGTTCAGAACAAAATATTTACAACATGTCGTTAGATAAAACCTTAAGTTTATTGGTTATAATGATGGCAGTTAGGGTCTAATTTTCTATTTGATAGTTCTCTAACTGAACATAGTTGAAGACCAATAGATGTGGTTTCTCTGAGCATTGACAATTTTACAGAGTAAAATTTGTGTTCAATTTAATATTTCTTCAAGGGATGGTGGATAAAATAGGGATGATGACATGCTAAGAGAAAATGTCACGTGTCATACCAGGGGAAATTCAGGATTTTATTTTAATATTGCCTTGTAGAATTAAGAACTTAAAACTTGTTTACTATTAAAATTTAGATTATTAGTTAAGATTTTAGGCTGTTCTAATTGGTATAACATATAAACAAAAGTAGCTTAATAAACTTTTGAATGTAAGACAAACATTGTTTCATGCTCAGTAAAGGATACTTGTGGTAATAGGATGAACTCATTTTATTTGTCTTTCATCCATGGCTGGGTATTAGGCCCTGAATTTTGAGGTTCCAGCTTTTTATGAAGGGGTCTTTTAATCTCTTTGATATCTGAGTATCAGACACCCTTATTCCATACTCTGTTTTTCTCATTATTGCAAGGTCTTTTCTTCCCCTCCATACCCTTTTCATCTAATTTTTTTGGATGTGTCCAGGTATTTGATACTTCTGGATTGAAACATCAATGTTGTACTACATTTCTTTATTTTACCTTTGTTTGAGTCTATTGCCTCATGCTATTTGTTTCATCTTTCCCTTAAGGTATATTTTCTTCTCCCTTTGGCTTATAGGCAGCAGTGGTTAGATATATTTACTACCAATGTTGCTCGCACAGTGTACTACTCATATTTTCTCCATCTTAATTCTTCCTTCATTCACAAAGTGGCGCATGCGGGTAACTCTCACTTTGTCCAATGCCGGACACTCCAGTGCTCTTTCTCCCTCTTTCTTTCAGTGGAGTGAGGGACCCCTTACCACTTTCAAATTTCTGGGATGGTTGACCATGGATGTATCCTACTGGAAGGGTTCCACATAAATGGTTATAAACATTTTTTTCTGAGTAGGAGGGTGGTATTCTGTCAATCTTGAAGATGTATCTTTTGCATTTAATGATGCTTATGACAAAGTGGGATGTCTCGATGCAGTTCATCCCAACAGTTGGATGCCCTCATCCTACCCTCACATTGATGTGTCTGGATATTGAGTGAACCAATCAATGTAATTCCTCACATAGGTTTGAGGTAGCCCATCTTTCTCCCTTGAATCTTCCCTCTGTGTCTTGGGTCACAGTGGGTATGTGTGAGCTGTTTCTATTTCTATCCTGGACGTTCCCTTGTTTTCTCTTGCAGTGGTGACATTATTGAACTTTTTATGTTTCAGACCAAGCTTTAGTCATGGGAGTTGATTGCATGCAATGGACTTCCCTCAGATGCTGCATGCTACATCCTGAGATACCTTGTTTAGTGCAACTCCTGTGTCATGCCCAGTAGTTTACTTTAAGTATAGTCTGCTGTGCCCAATCTATTCTACACTATGGGATGCATTATCATCCTTCACCCATTTTCCTTCTGGGAGATTGAGTTATCTATTTATCTAATTGGGATCACTTTCCTGACTTATCCTTTCCCATCATTTTAGTTCATGAGTGTTCATAGCAAAAAGATACCTGGTTCAGAAGTGATGCTGTACTTTTCATCTGAACATCTAATATGTTTCTCTTATATAAAGGGGTATCCTTCAGACACTTTCAGGGTGAACATCAGTTCTTCTCTTGCACAGATCCATCATTCAAATCTTGTGAGAGGAGAGAAGTACCGTATTGAAAGTTACAATTTTCTTAAACTGAAAATTTATTTCTAATAGGTACTCCTCTTTTTCTCAGACTTCCCACCCACCTCCCCACAATATCCCAAAGCTTCCTTTTTTTTTGCCAGAGTTTGAAGTGATGGTTCATAGTGATGTAGAGAGGGAGTTGCATGCATCATGTGATGGTGATACTCTCCTATTGGTGGAGAGATGATGCATGGACTTGCATAAGAAACATGTTTGAATCTATGATTCCAATAGGGTGGGCTGCAGAAGGCTTGTAGCATGTTGTAAAATAAAGTTTACATATAGAGGGCAGCACAAAATGGTAAAAGCTTAACTTGTTAGTGGAGGGAAGTACCTATCAAATGTATTTTCAGTTTAGGATAATTATAACTTTTATGGTTTTTTTGTTTTTTTAGGTTTTTTAAATATTTAGTAGTGATTGTTATGATACAAACTTAGAGTATATTAGTAATTAATTTATTCATTTGGAATATTTGATGTATAGATATAGCATAATGCAAGCCAAAAAATCTATAATGTTGAAAAAATAAAGCATGTTTTACCATATATGATCTTTATGCAACATTTGTCTACAGTTCTACAGAGGGCTTGAACAACTGGATTTTTACTTCTGTAAAATTTTGGGGAGAAGAACCATGTGGAACTTGGTCTTTGATTATTTTGGACTCTTCATCTGGTAAGAAATTGTTTTCCATCTTTGCAGAAAATGTATACTTTCAGTTGAAGGATGTAATTCACTAAAAAGTGTTGATTACGCTACTACTACTACAGCCTTCAGTTACTGAGTTGATCTTATTCACCAGAAGAGAGATTTATCCTTTTCACCATGTCATCTATTATTATATTTACATGGAGCTATAATGTTGTAATTTACTTTTTAAAAAGTTGCAAAAATGGGTTTGCTTAAAGAATAAATTTTCTGCTACAGTCACATTTTATTTTTAAGTAATAGAGATAGGAGTAATAGGAGATGGAAATACAATGTAAAAATATTTTTAAAAAATCACAGAAGTATAATTTCAAGGTGTTTCAGAGAAAAGATGCAAGAATCAGAACTGTCAGTTTAAATTATAACTTTGACCAGCAAACCTGTCTATCTGTCCTTAACTTGTTCTAATTAATACACATATACATGCAAATAGTTTTAAAAAGAGGTGTTTTGCCTACCTAAAATATTTGTAAGGCATGAATTATTTATTTTTGCCAGTTTCCTCTTTTCTTCTTTTTAAGAGGTTGTATAGGCCAAGGCTGTATTTCTATTAATTGTACTTTGAATTTGTTTGATTAAAAGTAAGTTTGATTATTTAAAAATTTCTGAAATGTATTTTACTCTGTTTTAAAATGCAATTTTTACAAATGAATACTAGGAAATTCTTGACATTGATTTCTGTAACTCAGGAGGGAATCCCAAATAGCTGTGATACTTGAAATTCTTTTCGGCAGTATTTTTAGTAAATTAATCTGAGATATTTTTCATCTTTATTTGCCATAATTTTTTGCCTCAACAATACCAAGTGTGGGGTGCGTGTATTACTGATGAGATTTTATTTCTCATCAGGATATCTACCAGCCTACCCTTCAATTGAAATTTGTTTAGGCAGGATTAGAGTAATTTAATCTGAAATCTTGGGAATGGTCAAATATATCAGTTGAAAAGGTTTGACCTCTTGAGTCCAAAGCTGTAATTAGATCTCAAATTGATCAAAAGATGATAGAGCTCTGAACTAGACATTTGTACTTAAAAAAATTAGTAGCCATTCTATGAGCTGTTATGTTAAGTCTAAAAATTTACACTGTTTAGAAGTTATTTAGAAGAGCTCTTCCTCAGTTACAGCTTATTGAACATATCTGCCTAAAAGTCAACTTGTCTTTTAAACAAAAGACAAGGAACATGTATCATTTTCATGAGGCGTATCACTGTTTTCAAATAAAAGTATTTTTTCATATATATTTTTATTTTTGTATTTCTGGAATCCTTAATGTATTGGATTCTTCATTTTTCAAAATACAAATTTATAAACACGTACATTTATAATATGTGTTGATAGGCCTTTGTTCAAATGCTGTTATTCTTCTGTCTTTAAAGTTTTATCAGAACATGGAACTTTTAAGAGCTGGAGTTTAATTCTTCATGGGACACCATTGACTTCAGAACAATTTCAGGATAAGATAAGGTATTTATGCATGTGTAAAGTAACACATACTCTTTATACTATGGTCATCTTTTCTCTCACCATCATGGTGAATATTTAGTTTTGGAAAAATATTTTTGATTCTTCAGGAAGTAAAAAGTATCTCTTTGCAGGTGAGAACTTTTACAGTAAGTTTTCTAAAGTTTTTATATTCCCACCTACAACGTAACTGATAAACCTTACATATAGTAAAAATGGCAATTTTCCTTGTGAGTTTAGATTTATGCACTTTCTGTAGTCAAAAGTTCATCCCTGTGAGATGTGAAATTCTTAAAATTGTAGGTCAGAATTTTGTCAAAAACATTGAAGTAATTCTTTGGAAATGCCTTTTTTTATAGCTCTTAATTGCAGCAAATCATGCAGCCTATGTAATAGTATTATTAGCAAATCCATTAATTATTTCAAGCTAGCCACAAGTAAGGTCAGTGTAAAATGAATAACTGAACACTGTTTTCCTTGTTCCTATGTTTATTTTGTAATTTGTATTTTAAGTGAAAAGTATATCCTTGTAAACATTTGGGACTGGTCCAGCTCAAACTTTTTACTGCTATTTTATCTGGTCATGTGCATAATTTGGATATCTCACTTTAAACTTTGTACAAGTCCATTTATATAGTAATGATAGTTTCAGAAGAGCTGGCATATTTTGGTGGTTTGGACAATTAACAATTGTAGGTCTCGAGTTCAAATCCCATCAATGAACATGCTCACTCTTTCAACTGTGGGGGCATTATAATGTGATAATCATACAACTGTATCATAATGTTTAGAGGTGAGTGGTATTGACTAGCTATTTTCTCTCTAGTCTATCACTCCTAAATTAGGGATAGCTAGTGCAGTTAAATTTTGAGTAGCTTTGGAAAAATTCACCAGACAAATAAAACAACAGTTCTAATGGTTTTTTAAAGGGTCACCAGGTTCACTCAAAGTAATTACAAGTACAAAGTATGCAGTAGTCATACCACAAAGTTGATAAAAGATATAATGTAAACTGTGCTACATTTTAAGCTAATTTTTTTTTTAATTTTAATTTATGAATACCTCATTCAAACTAATGTTTATTAGAATATTAGAAATTACACCTGTGATTGATATTTTTGAAATTAGTTTGTTCATAATATCATTTAGAGTTTTGGATTTTTTGATGTTTAAATCAGTTCCAGCATCACCTGCAGTACATGGTATTATTATTTGAATTAAATGGACATAACATCACAGTATATAATAATGCCATGTACTGTATGTGATTAAATTTTACAACAGTCATGTCTACTTTCCTTTTAACATTATATAGTTCATATAACACTGTTTTATTCAATGCTCAAAATATCAGTTTGTGATGTTATAAGGGGCTCTCAAGTTTACCTTCCCTCTCTATCTCTTTTGGAGTTGGTTTGATTTTTTTTTTTAATTGGCCATTCTCACATCTGAATATATATGCATTTTTTGTGTAATATCAAGTACTTAAAAATGATTGTTGGTCTAGAAATTCCAGAAAATGTTTGCTTAAGGCCTGACAAAATAAGTTTTGCAATATATTGCTCAGAATTGCTGAAAAAATGTATTGAATTTAATTAAAAGCAACTTAATAAATTCCATACCAATGCTGTTTTATCATTGCAAAAGAATAAATAGTAAAAATATGTGGCTGTTCAAAGAAGACACAGTAGTCATCTTGCAGTTGAAAAAATAACCTGTAAGACACACTGTGTTATCAACAGTAGTAGTAATTTAGTGAATTTTTACCTTCTGTAACATGGACTATGGTAATCCAAACAATTACGTATGTTAAATGGATATGCTGTACTGGATACTTACTTCACAAACCAGATTTCAAGACGATCCATTAACAAATAACTAAGCTGTAACTCTTCTAGTTTTTAATTGAGTTTCTTCCCATTTTTTTCTTCACACCAAAAATGCAGAAACTTTATTTGATAAAAAAAAAACATGATTAACTTTTATGATTTTTTTTTTCAAATATTCTACAGTGATATATCTTTGCAAATGATAATTAGGAGTCTCTCTTAATGTAAATATATAGTCATGTTAAAAAGTTAAAACACCCTATGAAAGCCTGTGTATTTTTGTAACATTTTTGGATATATACATATTTAATCTCAATTTTAACAATACTGAGAAATTATAGGAATATAACTAAACAATTAAAACTGAAGAAAAGACTTTTCAAGATCTTCTGTAAATGTAATTCTACAAAAAATGCATATTATAACTGAGGAAAAGTTAGGACACTCCTACATTTATTCCCACTTAAAATGGCTCAACTCACACACAGGTGTATCACACCAGGTGCACATGATTAGAAGATCGTTACTCAGCATTTTGAATGAGGGTTGCCCTATTTAAACCTCAGACATTTAATTTGTTGTGCTCCTGGCTGTTGTAGTGAGAGTGAGCACCATGGTGAGAGCGAAAGAGCTGTCTGAGGACTTCAGAAAGAAAATTGTAACAGCTTATGAGTCTGGTAAGGGATTTAAAAAGATCCCAAAAGATTTTGAAATCAGCCATTCCACTGTTCGTAAAAAAGTCAACAAGTGGAGGGCTTTCAAAACAACTGCCGACATGCCCAGGTCTGGTCGTCCATGCAAGTTCACCCCTAGAGCAGACTGCAAGATGCTAAAAGAGGTCTCCAAACACCCTAACATTCATCACAGGACCTACAGCAGGCTCTGGCTACTGTTGATGTGAAAGTGCATGTCTCTACAATCAGAAAGAGACTACACAAGTTCAACTTGCGTGGGATGTGTGCAAGGAGGAATCCTTTGCTTTCTAAGAGAAACATCAAGGCTAGACTGAAGTTTGCCAGAGAGAATGTAGACAAAGACCAGGACTTCTGGAATAATGTTCTTTGGACAGATGAGTCCAAAATTGAATTACTTGGACACCAGAACAGAGGATATGTTTGGCTTAAACCAAATACAGCATTCCAGGAAAAGAATCTCATACCAACTCTGAAGCATGGAGGTGGAAGTGTCATGGTTTGGGGCTGCTTTGCTGCAGCAGGATCTGGACAGCTTACAATCATAGAATCCACCATGAATTCTACTGTGTATCAGAGGGTGCTTGAGAATCATGTGAGACCATCTGTATGAAAATTAAAGCTGAAGCGGAACTGGACCCTGCAACACGACAATGACCCAAAACATACCAGTAAATCCACCAAGAGCTGGCTGAAAACTAAGAAATGGAAAATCCTGGAATGGCTGACTCAAAGCCCAGATCTTAATCCTATTGAGATGCTGTAGGGTGACTTGAAACGGGCTGTACATGCAAGAAACCCCTCAAACATCTCACACCTGAAAGAATTCTGCATTGAAGAGCAGGGCAAACTTTCTTCAGACTGATGTCAGAGACTGGTAGATGGGTACAAGAAGCATCTCACTGCAGTTATTTCAGCCAAAGGGGGTAACACTAGCTATTAGGGAGGTAGGGTGTTTTAACTTTTTTTCCTCAGTTAAAATATACATTTTTGTAGAATTAAATTTACAGAAGATCTTGAAAAGTCTTTCTTCAGTTTTAATTGTTCAGTTGTATTTCTATAATCTCTCAGTATTGTTGAAATTGAGATTAAATATCTATATATCCAAAAATGTTACAAAAATACACAGGCTTTCATAGGGTGGCCTAACTTTTTCACATGACTGTAAGCCCAACATGCAAAATTATTTAACAAAAATGTTTGCATTTACCGATGCAAAAAGGTCACACAAGCTATTGGTCTAACATTTTTACTACAGCTTTACCTAAAGTAGAAGTGGACTGTTTGTTTTTTTGTAATTCAGATTGAAGATGGTTGATTTAGAGCAACAAAGCAAAAGATAAAAGGATGTACAGATACATAAGTATTGATTAGGCAAAAAAAATAGATTAGCAGCTCTAGCTCAAGTTTTCAAAAGAATCATATGGGGCAACAGGTATTATTATTCATTGCCAAGTTTTCAGCATAAATTTATTAAATATTATGAAATTGTTCTAATTAAAGAGTGTTTAGTGTCGTGATATTACCTTAAGCAATTAGCATAAATAGTATTTGATAGAGCTGTACTGATTGAATGATGGTGATGACAAGAAACTGTTAATATAAATTCCATGGCATTTACTATAAAGGAAGCTATTAACATTATTTTAGAAATGAAAATACCACCATAAAGTTTAAAGAATCTGTTTGGTTATGTAAAATAAGTCTATTTTGAATAATAAGGCTCTAATCCTAAAGCTAATGTTGGTTACTATTGAATGCCACTTTCTTATTTGGTATGTATTGACAAAAAAGTTTATCAAATCAAATACTCCCTCAGGTGTGAAAAAATGCCTTAGTGTGTGACTTAATGGAATGAAATCAAAATTACCAGTTAATCTGGTAGTTACACATGTAGCATTGAAAAAATTTACCACAAATATTTATACATTCATTAGCTAGGCCTAAAGATCAACAAAAGTGCTATTTAGTTAACTAGACCATTTATTTTGTTTTACCTACTGTTATGCCAAAGAAGAAAATATGCTGTCTGGCTAACTAATGAATTAATATTTGCTCTTTTTTCTTATCAATGCCACAGGTGTAGCTGTCAATTTGGCTGGCAATTATAATTGTATTCATTTAAGTCACATGCTGAATACTCTTTTGGCTGCACCTAAGGTATTTTTGATTAGATGTGATCCTTCACAAAAGTACGTATAAAATTCATTGTATGTGTGGGTGAATTATTCTGCTACTTTAATGATAGAGAACTTAAAAAATGCCTTTTGACTCAATAAAGTTGCAACCTTTGCAATGGAGCATGCCTAGCATAATATAATAAGTTGGTAAACTATGTTTAAAACATGAAAAGGAACAGGATAGTTAATATTTCAAGAGCTTCAAATGCTTTCTTTGTGACAGGTGTTAAACAGTCATGAGTCTTGATACTTTTAATGGAAGAGATTCCATTACAGTTTATAATTGTAACATTAAATTTCTCCAGTTTGGTGAAGTTATTGAAAATTTAACAAAACATTAAGATGCATTTAGCAAATTTTAATTTATCAATGACTTTTGACTGAAGTAAGATGCCTCCTTAGGGCATAATTCAAATTTCTGACTGTTTTTGAAGATGTAGATAAGTTATAAATTCATATACTAAATTAAAATTATGCGATAATTCTATAAAAAAATATATATATAAAATAAATAAATGGAAAATATATATTTATATTAAATATTTAACCAATACTCCCAATAAAACTGACATCAAGAATATAAGAATATAATGTTATAACTTATTTTGTGGACACAAAATCTAGTTGTCAGCTTCATATGCTATCACAAATTCTCTATCATTTGCTGTTTATGTCATAAGAATTGTTCTTGTTCTTTGAATCCTGAATGAAGAAAATTTGGATTAGGTGTTTTTTTTATTAATTGAACCTTCTTTTAACTAACTCTTCTATTTGACAGGTTTGTACAGGAGGCATATAGTGGAAAATACCTTGATGAGAATATTTCTTTCCCATGTCCACCACCATCCCCATCATTAGATGTAATGCAACCTTTAACAGATAAAACCTTAAAAGTAAGTTTAACTTTATTTAGTTTGGGAAGTTTAAGCAGAAATTATGCTTGATTACAAAGTGGCACACTTTTCTTTATTTGTTTGTTTTTACGTGTACAATTAAGCAACATTTAAATACATTTTTGTGAGAAAATATTAATATGATTTTCAGTTTCTTCATTTTACTAGGAGATTAATTATCCCTCAACTATTATTAAAGGGTAATAAATTTAATATGGTAAAGTACGAGGCATACAATTATAGTGGATTGGTTTTGTGTTATTACACTTGATTTAATTTTAGTATGTTCCAAAGAAAGATTTTGCATTTATAGCTACTACATCTTTATACCAAAGATGTCTTTCATAATTTTAATATTTTAACAAATATGAAATTATCAAATCACTTTCCTAAAAGCAACTATATAAAATGTTAAGAGAACTTAATATGAATGTGTGTTTTTAATAGAATTTTTAATGCACTTTAAAGGCAGTTTAATCCAGCTTAAAGATTTAAATATCAATATGATTTGTTGTAACTTTTAAATGCACTCATGTTTTACAACATGATGCTTGTAAATTATTTCATGTTTTGAAAAGAACTTGATTATTTTTTCAGATAATTACACTTGTAGGCTTTTTTGCTTTCTTCATGGCAGTCTATGAAACTTTTGAGTACATGTTTTGTTATAAAGATGAAAAGAAAAAACGGGTAAATGCTTTACAGATTGTTCAAAGACAAGTTGATGGGAGTAATAACAGTGACACTTATCACCTACTGGAAAATGACGATAATAGCATAGTTGATCAAGACAATATAGCTGATAATGTCCCAATGACTGAAATTGATAGTGTAAAGTCTGGATAGATGGAGTATTGAAAATGTTTTTATGCATATTGAAAAGAAAAATACAGTTTGTGCCTTGTATGAATGCATGAATAATTTATTTTGTTAAGTTAGTTTCAAATGTAAAATAATAGATTAATTTGGAGTTTACTAGGGAAAGATATATAAATAACTTCAGTATTGAGTTAAGATTTATGAAGTTCTCTGTGTTTTATGAATTTAACTTTATTGTACAAATATTTATATGACTAAAACATTGTTCAAGATTTTTGTCTTTGTGTTGTTTGTAAATAATTTTGTATGCACATAGCAGAAATGTTTGAGTTCTAAACAGAGTGAAGTATAACATTTGTAATTTCATGAACACTATTCCATACTGTTTAGCAGATTATACATTATATATGTGCAAATGTATTTGGCCATTCTACACTACAGTGTTCAGTAAACACATGTCTTAGCAGAAAGTATTTCAGATTAGATTTTTATATCAATAGTATTAAATTTTATATGCTTGTAGGTGAAGTACCTAGCCTAGGCTTCAGATATGACCCATTTTAAGGTATTTTTATCAGTAGTGTTTATTTCTGCAATATCACAAGACCCAGTGATAGTAGTACAGTCATATGAATGGTAATTCCATCTTTGTATCCAAGAAAAAAAGAGGGAAGGGGATTCATCTGATAAGTTTATTTACCTAAAGTGGTTATACATTGGCAGATTGTGAATAAATTTGGATATAAAGTATAATATCTATCATCAGCATCAATATCAGTAAATTAGTAAGTCATAATGAACTTTTCAGGGCATTTCTGATTTTGCAAAGACAGTTTGAACTGGTATGCAGAAAATGTTGAAACTGATAGTAATAAAAACAGACTAGCATTTCACAATCATATGGGTTTAACATGGAATATATTTAAAATTGAGAAATTATTGTTTTACACAGTTTTCCTAGATATGTGTTTTATTGTTTTGGGTGTAAAGGGTATACACATTATGTGCAATTTCATGTTATATCATGCAAGAAGTTAACAAAATTGAATGACTTTGTCTGCATTACACAAAATATTACATTTTTCTGTGTTTGCTCACACATCACAATATATATTTAAGATGTTTTTTTATCAAATGAAAAATTGTTTTATTTAATGTAATAATATTTTTAACATACATTATAATTATATTTAAGTATATATGTCATCATTAATAGATATCCACTAAAATCACATGATTTTTAAGTAATATTATGGCCAGAATGGAATACTAATTGTATTGTATGATAACACTGTTAATTGTGGGGCTTTTAGTTTAGCCTTCCTTTTTTTTTTTTTTTGATAACTTGTATTTGGGATGTTTTCACTTTTCTAACTTAACTAATAAAACAGTTCAATGCTATCTGTTCTTAAAAAGTAAGAATTTTTGTGACCGTTATTATAAATGAAGATGTTTTTAAATATTGTGTTAAAATAACATTTGCAATAAATTAATCTAATGCTTATTTACTGTTTTTTCATTAAAAGTATGCTAATTTTTAAAATTTCAACATAAGTATCGTTATCTGACAACATTAACTAATATATCTTTTTTTTTTGAAGTTACTCTTTTCATTCTCAACTGTATTTCCACAATATTTTCTAATGTGTTTTCTGTTCTTGGAGAATTATACTTGTTAAAACTTTAGTTGGTATTGATTATTTTGCATTTAAACCTGTGTTTAGAGTAGCTGAAATCAATTATTTTTTAACACAAAAGATATTTCATTTGTGTTTTACAATTTCTTTTAAATTTATATTTCTATATAATGTCACCTGCATAAATGTGTCTTGATAACCAGTCACATTTAAATGTCTTCATACAATTATTAGAATTAATTGAAGGCATTGGCTAGTTTAACATCTAGATTTTATTTGAAAAGAAATGTGTTCACCTATTTCTACACAACCTTCACTTGAAGATGTCTGATTATGCATTGTAATACATGTTTTATAAAAATACAAAAACAAATCTGAAATCAAATAGAGGAAAAGCTCAATTACTCACCCATGATGTTTATTTGGGCATTTTGACAAATTACTGATTATTTGATATGTAAATGCTAGATTTGAGAGGATATTTTTCTGGCTTTATCTGGGTAATTTGTTTTACATTAAATTTTTTAGTGAAATAGACTCGGGCACCAGGATTTGAATTTGTGACCACTGGTTAATAATGCTAGTGTTAAACACTGAGCTATTTCAGAGTGAAATCTGTCACTGTTAATTTTCACTTATAAAGTTGTTTACTACAGCTACAATCACTATGCAACATTATAATAGGTTTAAGGACCAAATTTATGCCAGGCTTCCATTTATTTTGTAATATCATTAGAAAACAATGAAAAGACAATTTTCAACATCAACTTTTAAGTGAAAAGCTAATAATTGAAAACTGACTAACTTAATGAATAGTTAGCCAGGGGTTCTGGATGCATGTTCTAGTTCTAAAGACTGTTTACAATTATTTAATTTTTCACTTAATATTGTCCTTTTATATTAGTAGATACTGTTTTATATTTTGTTACTTAACACTGCAAATACGTGAAGAATTACTTGAGTATATACTTTTTTTATGCATTCATTTGATGTATGTATTGTGGGGAAAAAAGGAAGATTGTCAAGTGTATAGCTGTTAATATGCCTATCTTGAAACAAGTGAAACAGATTTCCATCAGACTTTGCAAATAGCTCCATATATCTTTTGTATTAAAGGTAGAAATAGTCATTTCTTTATGATCCATGAAAATAGCTGAATAAGGTGGCAATAAATAAAGTCACATTCACTGTCACTAGTCTAATTATTAACTGTTTGTTGGGTCATTCCATGCCAACTCTCCCAGAAAAGAACTTTATCAATTCATGTCATAGATTTTCTTTAAAAATTCAAGCCAAAACTTCATTTTGATTTATTCAGCCATACAAAATTCTAAATCTGTACTGCAATGCTAAATAAATCAAAATGGAGTTTTATGCTGAAATTTTTTCAAGGAAATCTATGACATGAACCAAGAAATCTCAGCTGAGTTGGTGGAATGACCCTGTTGTTAAAAGAACGATATAATAATGTGAATTTTTTTATGACTTATTTACAGTTTGCAAATAAAGCTAATATATTAACAACAGTGCCTGGTTAATATTCCACTGTTTATTTAACTTTTGAGATCTTGTAAAATGTACAAACATTAATGCATGTATGGGAAATTGGAGGATATATTCTTTTCCAAGTTTTTAATGTAATTCACCATAAGGTTTTATTTCTTAATTGTTTCATTGAACATATGTGTAGAAGCTTGTGCATATTCATATAATGTAGCTTTTTATGGATATGTATCTAAATTACTTTTTCAAATTACTTTCTATTGTTTTACTTTTGTTATATCTAAGTGATGTTTCATTTAAAATCTGGACAGTTTAAGCTAATTTTGTGTCTTTAAGGATAGTGCTTTGAATAATAAATAAACTGAACAACCCCAGTTGTTTTTCATAATACTAACATATAACTAAAAGTGATATGTGGTAAAAATAAACTTGAAATGTAAATTTATTGCTGAAAAGAAACTTTAATTTCACAATAAATTTCATTAATTATTGAAAATCTAGATTTTATAGGCTAGGACTTTCTGAATTATTGTTTTAAGTGTTAAAAATATTATTATATATATACTGAGTGGTGTTTTTTGTTTTGTTTTCCTAGATTTGCATGTCTGTTAACTGAATTATATGTAACCTGACATACTAGTCTATTTCAGTAAGTTTATTGATTAGTAGATATTTTAGAAGAATTGTCTTTTTGAATTTTAACTATAATAATATAATTAACTTCAATAATATATATAAAGAACTCTTAGATTACTTTTCTAAAAATCCATCATCAGAGAGAGAGAGAAATAAAATTATTTATTTTTTGTATCTTTTAGGTTTTCTGTTGTTGTTGATTTTACAAAATAATAGGTCTTAATGCTGATTTCTTGACAAAGGCACCTGCCAAAGTTGTCTTTTCAATTTGGTCACTCTCCACAGATAAGAAGTGACTAATTTTTAAGCATTCCCTCAGTGGAAACTAATTTCCTTCTTCATATGCAACACTATTAATGTGGATTTCTTAAGGGCTGTATATCTTTTAGCAGATCTGAGTGTCTCTGACTTTCATTCCTTTTCCAGAAGCTTGCAACTTGCACTTTTGAGCTTTGGGTACATTATAAGAGTCCTCTTTTGTTTCTGCTACCTGAGAGTTGGTGGTGGTGCTAATAGCTAGCTAAAAAATTAATGATAGTCTTTGGTAACCCTTGTTTTATTTCTGTAGATATCTGTAATAAACTAAGCAACAAATTTCTTAATGCTTTTCCTAAAGTAAATATATTTTGATTTTGCAAAAAGTGTTTTCTTTATCTTTTTTTAAAGAATATTGTGTAATATTGTAATTCTTAATTCACAACAGTATAGTAATAGTAATATTAAAAGTGATTAGCTAAAAATAGGATTTAATGTAGAAAAATGTGTATCTGAAATATTTTTTTATCAGATGCTTTATCTTTTGTATGGATTTAGCAGAATTTTTTATTTTAGAAATAACATTGATCTTTTATTCTGTGAAACTTCTGTCAGATTTCTTTCTGTATCTTTTATTGAAGAAAATAAACTGGTTATATTTAACTATCATACAGTTTGGAAGATAGTACCAGTCAAAAAAGTAGTGTTTTGCTAGAAAACAAATTTGTGATTACTAAATAGTGATATGTTTTTATTAAGTAATTTTCTTTAGAAAAGCAGTTGCTTATATTTCAATCCATCATTTTTAAAAGGAAATAAATTACATACTGTGTTACATTTTATTAAAGAAAACAGAAGTTAATATTAAAAGATAAGACAGGTGTATGTAGTAGGTGTACTATTAAAAAATGTTGAAAAATAAACAGTTAAAACATAAATAACAATTATTTTCACATATTTCAAATTATAGTAATGTATAGGTAACCTTTATATTAGTATTTTTAAGAATGAGACCCCTCCTGCCACAGAAAGAACTCATTCTGTGTGGAAGGAAGTACAGCATTTTATTTAAAGAAATCAGTATTTCTGGTTTGTTGTTTGTGTGTGTGTGTGTGTGTGTATATAAAAGTATTTCTGTTAATAATGTTTGGGAAAGATATATTACTGAAAAATTTCAAATTTGCTTTGCATTTTTAAATATATTTTTGAACTTCAGGCAATTTAGTTATGCCATAATATACTGAAAATTAACTACATTCAAGAGAACCCCAAGTTATTATTTTTTGTAATAATTTCTGAACCTTGGTGGATATTTAGTTGGTTATAACAAATGTGTTGCTTTTGTTTCTGGTTTGTAGTTTCAGTACAGATTTATCTTTCTTCTTTTTTTTTTAATGATAGGTCCAGATTATTTACTATTATTCTGATTACATGATAAACTTAGGTTTTACTATTATGTATTTGACTTAAGTGTATAATGTAACTATGTTTTCATACTAACTTATCTTTCATAGAATTATAAAGTAATTTTAGCAGTAAAATAAATCTATGTTTATCTTTTAATATTTTAGTTTATCTAGACAGAAATGTTCATTTGGTTTTAGTTTGCAACAGAAAATTGTAAACTATCTGTTTTAATTTTGTGTATGTGCTAAAATGTCAGGGAAATGATTAACTGGCATGCTAAGTTTATAGTTATGTTGCAACACATGAAGGTTTTAGTTGTATAATTTTTCAAAATAAATTCTGCATAATGGAGAAAAATTAAATGATTTATTCTACTTTTAATCCATGTGTTTATAGACAATGTTATTATCAAACGCAGAGCTGTTCGATTTACTTTTTCGTTTGTTATATAAGCAGCCAGCCATGTCTTATCGTGAAACTAATCCACGTGATTAAGCTTAACATTGAATAAGCTTTAGTTTGTTATATTGTAATGTAAGTATATCAGAGGACTACTAGAATTTGAATTTGGTAAGCCCCAAATATTCTAATTCCTTGAAAAAAAAATTGTATTGTTAATAGATATGTTATATTTATTTACTCTACACTGAGTATATTCCGAGAAACATTTTCTCCATAAATTCCAGCCCACTCCCACAAGTGGCTCAACGATAAGTCTACAGGCATATGATGCTATTCATTGGGTTTCGATACCCGTGATTGGCAGAGCACAAGTAGAGGTTATTCAGGCACATGGCTGAAAGCGGAGCTAGTTTTATCCCCTACCATTTCGGACGTAAATACAGTGACTTTCCCAACTATAATGCCCCAACAGTAGCACAGCGGCATGTCCATTGACTCACCACTAAAACTTGGTTTCGATACCCGTGGTGGGCAGAGCACAAAACATCTATTATGTAGGTTTGTTTCTAATTCTAAACAAACAAACAAAACCAACTGTGAAGTTACATTATGTACAGGAATATTTTACATTTAGCCCTTGACAGAGTGGTTTAGATGAACTATTCTAATATCGGTACAGGAGAAAAATGCCAGCAATTTGTAATGCAATGACGAACCTGTGTTCTATTCCTTCCGGTAATGACCTCCAGTTCATCTACCGTTTCATTTGTCATGTTGACAAACAGAGACACTGTGCAGTTATGGACATTCCTGACATAAAATACCCAGATATTTTCAGTTACCTAGTTTTTTTTAGTGCATTGTATTTGTGACAGGATGTGTGTGCACATTGTCATTGTTTATTTGTTTGTTTTTGAATTTTGCTCAAAGCTACACGAGAGCTATCTGCGTTAGCCGCTCCTAATTTAGCAGTGTAAGACTAGAGAGGCAGCTAATCATCACCACCCACTGCCAACTCTTGGGCTACTCTTTTACCAACGAATAATGGGATTGAGCGTCACATTATAACGACTCCACGGCTGAAAGGGCGAGCATGTTTCTTGCCGCGACCCTAATAATTACAAGTTGATAGCCCTAACACACCTGCCCATGCCGGACCCTGTTAAGTTGTGGAAAGTGTACGACTCGTCAGTTTTCGTAATCTGAGTGTAAAAAAAAAAACTGGTACAAGACAGTTAAACTAGAATTGGATTCGTTCTAATTGATCACCTTTATTCGCTTAACAGTATTTTATGAGTGCTGACGGTTTATTTTGCTCAAAATCAAAAGAGAATCGACTTGTTTAATTGCTAACGTTACTAACGTCTACTGAATCTATTGGTATTAGGCCTAGAACCTAGATTTAATTGTTTTACGATATAACGCATGGATTATAACGTTACCTCCACATTTTTATTTTACAGTCTCTGTACTAGAAAAGCTTTTAATGCATGATTCTTTCAAAATATTCAAATTTTTCATGAAACAAACACTGCAAAGCATTTGTTACAGGCTCCTACGTATGCTTATGGTTTCTGAGGTAATATAATTTAATGCGTACTTGAATATACGTGTAATTAATAGCGGTGTATTATGTTAAAACGACTCCACGCTAACAGTTTACAGCAAAAGTTGAATTTTCATATTTGAGGAGTGCTGATCCTGTTTTATAATAAAATTGTAAAAACAGTAGGTCCAATTAGGTTGTTAAAGTATCAGTAATTTACACGTTAAAAAGGTATCAATGTCATAATTGTGGATATGGATGGAGTATTACATTAGGTAGGCTTAGCTGGATCTATATCAGAAAAATGTTCCCTGTTCAAGCCTGTAGCTTGAATGTTTTGTGGTACTGGTATTTTCATGATTTTAGAAAGCATGTAGGTTCAAGGAATCTTGATAGAAATGAATTAAAAACCCTATAACCCGAGCGCTTTCGAAAGGTGAGCCTTTTTTTCTTCAGAGAGAAAACTGGGAATTGTCAACATTTCGTATTAAGCATGTCAGTCACTAGAATTCTCATTTTAGGTTTTGTAACATTGATAAATGAACATTTTTAGTCGAAAATATTCGCTATGGTTATCTAAAAAATTCAACCTGTGGTATACTAACTGAAGCTTGTCGAATTTTGTTGAACTTTTTTCCACGGTAATTAGATTGACATTTAGTGGAAATAACCATTCTCAACAGCAAGTATTAATAAGAAAAACATTTTGTGTTGTAATAGTCATTTTAAAAATTCCCCATTTTAGTACTTTTTGACACGAAAGGCTTTTATTTGTGTGTAATTCTTGAGACATACCAAAACTAATTGAAGGAAAATTCGAGAAAACTTGAAAAAGATAAACGATGTCGATGTTGTCAGTTTAGTATTTAGAAAACAATTATGTTTTAAGTAATATATATATTTGAGTGGTTCCTGAGGTATTTTAAATAAGATTAATTCATAATATGTATTTGAGGTGGCATTTTGAAAATGCTGTTTTGACCTTTTGAAAGAATTAAAGTGTGGAAGTGTATTGTTTCATATTTTTCGCTACTGTCACTTCAAATTACCATTCCAGACATTGAGTTTCAACAAATTGTTTTTATATAAACCTAAAACTATCGGCGCGAATGTTGCTAAATTACATAAATAACAGCCAAGGTAGAAATATCTTGAACATGATCATACTGTATCTGTAATGTTGTCACGAAAATTTGACATCAGTGCAATGTATATATAAATAAAATATTTTTACCGAGTTTTATGCCATGACTTTTTTCCTTGAAATTTCAAAACATCATCATATACAACACGCAAAAATTGATGCGTTTAAAACAGATTTTGTTCACTGGTGATACTTGCATCTTCAATCTCTTTTGCAAACAACTTTATGTTTTATAAATCGTTTCGCTTTCTTTAAGCAGTTCAAAGTGTTTCCTGATATACAATGAGTTCATAATGTTGAATGACAGAGCGAAATATTATCCTCATGCACGATGGTGCATGAACATTTGTAAAATCCTCTTGAATGTAAGATTTAGTAGCATTGACGCTTGCGTGTTTGTGTGAACAAACAATTTCAATATTCCCTGCACTGAATGAGCTGAAGAAAGAGATTGGAAAACTTACTTGCCTTCCCTGCATATCAAGCGAAGTATGCCTACATAAGCCCCTGCACGTGATTGGTGGGCAATATTTTTAAAGTTTATGACAGTTTACAATTCAAGATTTCAGTTAAACAAGAAAACAAACGGAAAAACATGCAAAGGGTAGACAAAAACAGTGGTCCCTAGAAAATGTTAATTTGTTATCTTTTATCAGATAACAGAAAAACATGTAAGACTATATGTTCTTATACTTAACGAGATCTGTTCAAATATGATCTCAAATCCTAATTTTATCATTGACTTTCATAAATACCTGAACTTTACGTGTGTTTAGTTCGAAATTATAAGAAGTGTTGTGAACCTGCTGTAGTTTCTTAAATCTTATTTTAGTTAGCCTACAAAATGAAGTTTTTCCGCAATTATGGAGTTGTTAAAAGATATCTTAGAAATAAGAGAATTGATGTTATGGAAATGGTCAGGTCAATTACCTGATATCAATCTGATTGAAAATTTATGATTTACGAAAGATTGGAAGCCAAATATGGAAGATGGACTTTTTGAAGTAGTCAAGGAAGGATGGTAGTTAATCACTTAGCAATTTCTGCACAAATACATTGAAAGCATAGCATGTCGATGTGAAACAGTACTGAAATTCAAGGGAATACCGACTAGATATTAACTTGTTAAACTAGTTTGTGTTATTTTGAATTTCGATTTTACGTTCGATTATTGCAGAGAAACTTGTTTGATCATTTTGTAGGCTGTTTGGAATAAGATCCAAGAAACTACAGCACGTGCACAACACTTTTTATGAGAAAATTTAAATAAAATCACGAAAAGAGTTCAGGTATTCACGAAACCCAGTGATAAAATTAGGATTTCAGATCATATTTGAACAAATCTCGTCGAGTGCATTCTGAAAACGTATGATTTTACATATTTTTCTGTTATCTTATAAAACACATTACAAATTAACATTTTCAAGGGGGCCACTTTTGTTTGTGCGCCGCCTGTATATAAAGCTATCTGGAGGTCAGGCATAACTCTACTGACAGAGGAAAACCAATTACTTTATTCTTGCTAAATAAAAGTGTTTAATTGTGGCTTACGTAGTCTTTTTTTTTTTTATTACCGCGTATGATGTGTTCTGTCTGGATCGGTCTTTTTACAGATTAAACGTCATACAAATATTAAGGGAAGAGTCAACGAATCAAAAAGCTGAAGTTGATATGTTTTTAATGAAATGGTCATTAAATCAAATGTAATAATGTTTATATATGTTTTAGTTGTTTTGAATGATACAAAACGAGTTTCTAATATATAAAAGCTGAAAAATAATATGCCTAGATTTTTCAGATGGGCAAGATCCCCTTGACGACGCTTATGTTCGAAGGAAAGAAAAAGACTAGAGGAGAACCAAGACAACCACAGTGAAACAATTTGTATTTTTTAACCGATAACAGTTCAAAGTGTACATTGTAGGTTCTTTACTGGAGAATTAACCAACTTATTGAGAATACTCTCACTATAAAGCACAGGATATTCTGTCTTTGATTAATCATTTGGCTTCCCAGTGGAAAGAATCATTGTCTACTTTTATAAGTACATTCTGCATTATAGAAATGTCCTACACGAAAATATATGCGACTCTCGTTCACTAACCTATTTCCAAATAACTATATCGAAAGGAACTTAATAGCCTCAACGATTGAATTTCTATACTAAAATATACATGCTCAGTGTTTATAGAAAATTTGCGAAAGTTATATACTAACTATGGAATAGGAAACTTATAGTATGTTTACCCATTATAATTACGTAGTTGTTATGCTGAGCTTGTTAAGACACAAATTGTAAAACGAACAATTAATAAATAAAAGAAAATTCTAAATCAAAGAAAACTTGATAGTTAACACTTAATCCAATGTTTAACTTTTCTTTTAGATCACGAACCCTTTGAGAATCTAATTTGAAAGAGAGACTCCTCCCAGAAAATTCCATATTAACACGTTGTATACACACACGCACGTAAAATAATGGAAAGAAAAATTTTTTTATCCCGGTTCATTGACACCCTGAAAATCTTCCATGGACCCCTAGGGATCCATAAGCCACCGGTTTAGAACGCCCGACTTAATCGAAAGGATTATCCTTCTCTTTGAAGTGTTCAAAATCACTGGTTTTAGAAGACAAAATATATTCGTTAAATTTTCCATTTATATCTGCTTATTGAAATTGGCATTTCTGACGTGCAAACACAGGGATCTTTCGTAAAGCGTATATACACTGCTGGCCAAAATCTTAAGGCCAATGAACATAAAGAAAAATATGCATTTTGCGTTGTTAGACTCAACCACTTATTTGAGTAGAGCTTCGAAACAGGAAAAAAGTAAAATAAAAATAAAGAAATTTTTTTTAAATTTAATAGGGAAAATGTAAACACTGAAATTAGCCTAAATACTATGACTCTCTTAAGGTAGCCAAATGCCTCGTCATCTAATTAGTGACGCGCATGAAAGGATTAACGAGATTCCCACTGTCCCTATCTACTATCTAGCGAAACCACAGCCAAGAGAACGAACGGGCTTGGAGACCGTTAGGGTAGTGTCCTAACACATTCGATACCTTCAACTATGGGCACGTAATAAAAGTAACATTAAATTCCGTTATTCGGTTCAAACAGACGGACAACATGTGGTAACGGATACCAGTGGTTGGTTGAATTATCTAGGGATGGCTATACTTTGAGGGTCTTTTATGTTGCCCACATAAACATAAAGTGTGTTCAAGTTTAAAATAAATTTCATTTCCATTTTTCCACTTGAATATAAGGTGATAACTGTTACATAATTTTGACTTACCTTTGGAACGTTATTTGCTAATCGGCAAGAGAGTTGTTGTTTTTAAATCCACGAGGCAACTATCTAGTGGAATGTTAAATATTAAAGTTTCTTAGTCGGTATATTGATTCTTACACTTCTTACTGTGGGATTTGTGACTTTACATTCACAGAGTATTACGGTATTTGGTAAAATTACACAAACATTCATAACGCATACCAATAATAAGTGCTTAGGTGAGAGGTTAATTTTAAATCTGTGTTAAGTTAAATGTAATTAAACAAATGTATTTCTGCTGTGCAAATTGTTATCTATCGTGTTATACTTTCCCTTGCAAACTAGAAATAATTAACGTTCAGCTGTCAAATTAACTTCAAATTGTCTGCAGGGTAACCCTAAAATATGATATATTTTAATTTATATAGAATCGACACTTGAAACCATTGGTACTTGGTGAAACTCCATAATTACAGAATTGACGGGGAAAAACAAGACACGTCTTTGTATTTTCTCCCTCATTTCTGCTACATGGGATCATAAAGTGCCCCAATTAGAGCATTTCTTGGTATGCTTGAGAAAACCTGCACGTTTAGTAAATTGAGAATGATTTTG
>NW_027467803.1:0-66535 GCF_004210375.1 Tachypleus tridentatus
CCAAAGTTGTTCTAGCATAATGTACCGACTCTGTGTATTGTTCTCTACGGAGTTACAACAGTTAAAATCCAATCGAATCCCGGTATTTTGTGCTATTGAAATTTAAATTCAATATCACATAGACATTATTAATAAGGATCCGGCATGGCCAGGTGGAAAGGGTGCTCATCTCGTAAGTTAAGGGTTGCGTGTTCGAATCTCCTTCGCACCAAACATGCTGGCCCTTTCAGCCGTAGGAACGTTACAATGTCACAGTCAATCCCACTATGGCGTTGGGTAGTGATGACAAGCTGCCATCTCTCTAGTCTTACATTGCCAAATTATGGACGGCTAGCGCCGACAGCCCTCATGTAGCTTTGCCCGAAATTCAAAAACAAAACAAACAATATTAATGTACCATCATAAATTAATTACTGAACTACAGTGTGTACAGTTAAACGATCAATATATTTGTTTTAACATTTCTCAGCTCTCCAGATTTTAATATGAAAAATAACTTCTTGATATAAAAAAGGAAAGCAAAGTGCATGCCTGTTTTGAGAAATAACTATATGTTTGATAACACGTGAATTACGTGCATGAATTTTGATACATGTTTCGTTCCTTGAAGAGACACCATGAATATTGAATTTTAGCTTATACAATTAGCAACGTAAAGGCAAACTGTTGGGGGTAAAATGTTAAAAAAGTGTCTTTAAGTAAATATGAAAATAAGAAGCTTGTTTTGTTCGTTTTTGAATTTCGCGCAAAGCTACACGAGGGCTATCTGCGCTAGCCGGCCCTAATTTAGCAGTGTAAGACTAGAGGAAAGACAGCTAGTCATCACCAACCACCTCCAACTCTTGTTTGTTTTGGAATTTCGCACAAAGCTACTCGAGGGCTATCTGTGCTAGCCGTCCCTAATTTAGCAGTGTAAGGTTAGAGGGAAGGCAGCTAGTCATCACCACCCACCGCCAACTCTTGGGCGACTCTTTTAACAACGAATAGTGGGATTGACTGTAACATTATAACGCCCCTACGGCTGAAAGGGCGAGCATGTTTGGCGCGACTGGGATACGAACCCGCGACCCTCGGATTACGAGTTGTACGCCTTAACACGCTTGGCCATGCCGGGCTTAAAATGTTTGGTGTAACAGGTATTCGAACCCGCGACCCTCAGATTACGAGTCCAATGCCTTAACCACCTGGTCAAGCCAGGCCAGTACATATCTGGATTCTCAAGATTAATTCAGTTTTACATAAGTCATGTGTTTTTGTTGTTATTTTCACGTATGTTTGGAAGTACCTGCCTTGTTGCACGTACACTAACTTTTCACTTTAAAATACCTCTCTCAACATGACCACATTCCCAGTAATATATTTCCTTAGAAGTAGTAGTACATATAATAACTGTTTCTAAATCAATCACCTACCATAGCGTGAAAGATTTGATTCATTGCAAACTGACTCACACCATTGTTTTTATAACACATGTAGATTGATATATAACATGACATTTCATAGGTGGTTCTACTGTATCTCATTTTCCTTTTAAATTGTGATTCCCGAAGAAAGCTAGAATTTCAATAAAATGTGTTAAAACGGTTTCAGAATCACAAATGATAATATTAATATTCCAATTCATGTTAATGTAATATCTCCCTACTTTGTTTTGTACTCGCAGTAACTCGTCTAGCATTTACTGTTAATCCATTTAACCACAATATGTCAGCAATTTCAACTTCAGTCAATAGTTATAATAAGTTTACACTTTCAATCCGAGTTTTAAATAATTTTAAACATTTTTATATTTTCTTAAACATATTTTGAAAAAAATAATGTCACTCAAAAAATCGTCAAATACGAGTCCACAATCCCGTATCCGAAGTTTTTTCGCGGAGTGTGGAGCGTCAGTATAACTGTTGACCCCACTCCACATCCACTTGACCCACGTCACTCAGGTGTCACGTGGCGGCGTGGTCTAGCCGCCCAGCAGTCTAACACGCGCGTCAGTTGTGTCTCAGCGCTCCTACTGGTCACATGTGTGTCTGCTGTTCGCTGATATTTTTTCTTTATTTTTATTTTGTGACTTTGTGTATAATTTCACATTGAAAATTATTATGGGATGCTGCCCTGGATTCTACTGGGGTGATACAATTGTTCTATAATCCGAAAAATTGCGAAACACAACTGGTTCCAAGGGTTTCGGAAAGGGGATTGTGGACCTGTATTAAAAATAATCATGAACATCAATTTAACTTTCTGTATCTTTATATAAAGTACGAGACTCTTAGAGATAAACCTATTCACGTCTGACGCTTTGTTTCTTTGAATCTACGGGAATATTCTTATTAACTGATTTAATGTAAAGGTCAGATATGTTTTCTTGTGGACAATACATTTTGTCATGAGATCTCAAAATTTAGATACATATCACCATATTGAAGAAATAATAACTTCAATATTCATAGTACTTATAAATAAGAGAGTGATTTAATTATGTAAATTACATGAATAAATAAATATATTAAGCTCGCTGAAATACTGAGTCTGTTTTTCGTTGTTAAACAAAATACAAAAACAGCATCACAAACTACATCTCACTGCATTAATGGTAAAAACAAAACAATTGTTGGTAGTATATAATGAACGTGTATCTCCTGTCATACATAGTTTAGATAGAAGAACTGATGAGGTTGCAAAATCAATGATCCCAGACAAGGTGTTCATAGAGGAATGTTAGTGTTAAATGACAAGTTATGCGAGTTCTAAATGGAAAACCGAAATAGTAACTCAGAAAATAGCTTCCCAATTCATCAAATATGAGAATTTCGTGAATGTACATTTAGTTTTCTATATCCCGGAATATTTCAATGATAACGAATTAAAACAGTAAAAACTACAACTCGAATGAAATACCATGAAAAAAACAAATTTTAATAATGCAGTCTTTGGTGTGACGGCTTCTTCATACGATGTCACCTATTTCACACCCCTAGTGTTGAGCCCTCTGGGTGATGCTGGTGTAGTTCTATTATACTCTCTACCAACGTCACGTAGCAACACACACCCTGCCGCAATCCTATTATATCGCCTAACAACACACCATAAGAATATTAGGTCAATGCCCTCGACATTTTCAAGCTTGTCAAAATTGGGTTAAGATCATGTTTGTTTACTTCCAGCTACCTAGTGGTACCTAATACTACAGTGCTCTTTGTGATAATTACAAGTGACAGCCAACTCCACCCACAGCCAACTCTTGAGCCACTCTTTTACCAACAAACATAGGGATTATCTGTACATTGTAACACCCCCAAAACGAGTATATTCGGTGTCAGGGATTCGAAACCGTGGTCGTCAGATTATTCAGTGCCCTAACCTTCAGACCTTTTTATTTTTATCTTAAGGTCTACTTATAAACTAACATGTGTTTAATAACAGATGCTTACAGATATTTTTAAAGTTTTCACATTGTTTGTTGTAATTACAAGAAAAATCCATTACCAGTTGTTTGTTTGTTTTTAAATTAGTATCTGCAAAAATGGATTTATGGTTTCGCTTATCAGTTAAATTATTGTTTCTTCACGTTTTTAGTTTGATGAAATATTAAAAGTAATTTCAATATTCTTCTACCACGATTGTTATTGTTCCAGCCCTTAATAAATATTCATGGAAAGACGAAACAGTACATAACTTTCAGTAATGATGGACATTATTTGATAATTATTGCCTGAATACAGTGGAACGTGCACAGACTATATTACAGCTTGCTGCACTTGAAAAGGTCAAGATATAATGGATTATTCATTAAGAGGAGTGATGTTTATAATTAGCAGTCACACATCATTAATCACATTATGTTTGTAACAAACACGGATAGTTTGAAGCATATTAATAAACAAGTTAGAATTTCGTGTTAAACAGAAACAATAAACGATAAATTAAAAAATAAACAGAGCAACTGTTGGTTCCATGATATGGTTTACACTAATGTTATAATAACTTTATTAAAAAATGTTCAAACTACAAAACTTTTATGACTTATATTCGTAATGTATATTTGAATATGATAATATGAATTTTGATAAAGACATATGAGCAAATTCACTTCAGTAAAGAATGTTATTTGAAATGTTTTAAGTTACAATATTATGATGGAGTTTTTGTTTTGAATTTCGCGCAAAGATACTCGAGGGCTATCTGTGCTAGCCGTCACTAATTTAACAAAAGCTACTCGAGGGCTATCTGTGCTAGCCGTCCCTAATTTAACAGTGTAAGACCAGAGGGAAGGGCTAGTCATCACCACAGCCAACTCTTGGGCTACTCTTTTACCAACGAATAGTGGGATTGACCGTCACATTATACACCCCCACGGCTGGGAGGGCGAGCATGTTTAGCACGACGGGGGCATTAACAGTGTAAGACTAGAGGGAAGACAGCCAACTCTTGGGCTACTCTTTTACCAACGAATAGTGGGATTTAACGTTATATTATAACGCGCCCACTGCTGAAAGGGCGAGCATGCTTAGTGCGACGGGGATTCGAACCCGCGACCCTCGAATTACGAGTGGAACGCCTTATCACACTTGGCCATGCCGGACCTTATGATGAAGTAAAATAAAAAGAATACGAAATTAGAACGTAATATTGTAAACATTTCCACAAATAAAATGTGTCATAATAGGAAAAAAAAAACGCCAAGAGATAATTTTTTATGGTTAAAATAAAGCCAAACGAAGAACTTATTAAGTAACAATATAGAGGTGTAAACTAAGGGGCGCTGCATGGCCAAGTGGTTAAAATAGGTGATCCTTCCAGGAGACCTTCAGTCTACTTTCGTATCAATAATACACAGATAAACACTCTTTTCTGCGACTTATCAGAGCTGAGTGTTATTTGTTGATAATAATATATAATAATGGACAGCTAATAAAAAATATTTCCTCTGTCTCATTAAAGTAAAGAAAATTTTGTGGTAATAATATAGAATGAAGGACAGCTAAAGTTTGTCGTTTGATTTAAACAGTTACGTAAATTGTTTGACCTAAGAAAAACAAGGACGTTGACGAAATATTTTAAAAATACCTAAGTGATGTTATTCATAATTTACCAAACGTGTTATTTGATTTTATCATGCTGGCTGTTTAGTTTGTTACTGTACGTGTACATAAATAACATTAGAAAGACAACTAAATATAAAGAGTATCAATGGTAGATTTTACTAATCTTTACAAGTTAGCTTTGACTTATATTTGTGATAATCATGAAGAACTACCCTCTCGAGGTATTCAAGAGAAAGGAACGATCTGGATAAAGGAGAAAATAGGTAGGATGATAAAGGGTATGTGAATTAAGGACCAAACATATGAGTTTGTCTATCATGCTAAATGCTTTTTGATGACTTGTATACAAACTGTTCCAAGTCTCCTTCTGGATAGTTTAGATGTCAACAATTTATCCGTATTCGTTTGTTTTCGTGGCCCGGCATGGCCAAGCGTGTAAGGCGCGCGACTCGTAATCCGAGGGTCGCGGGTTCGCGCCCGCGTCGCGCCAAACATGCTCGCCCTCCCAGCCGTGGGGCGTTATAATGTGACGGTCAATCCCACTATTCGTTGGTAAAAGTAGCCCAAGAGTTGGCGGTGGGTGGTGATGACTAGCTGCCTTTCCTCTAGTCTTACACTGCTAAATTAGGGACGGTTAGCACAGATAGCCCTCGAGTAGCTTTGTGCGAAATTCCAAACAAACGAATTCCTTTGTTTTCCAATGTTACGTTTTGAAAAATGGAAATCCTCAATCGGCAATACATCTCTGTTTTCTGAGTGTATGAATACTTTTATTGAAAAGGGCTGTTACATACCTTTCCCAAAAGCGATTAACTTTCTGTGTCATCATACAACATGAGATGCCAAAAAGTAATTCTGATACAAGTGTTCCACAAAATTGGTACATTATTAACTACTCAATACTTTGATTTTGTATACATTTTTTTATTATAAACGTCTTCTATGCAGTCTTTCGCAGATATATGTAAAATGTGATACGTTTCAACGCATTACTAAATAGTTTTTATCTTACACACTGAAGGGCATGCAATTCTGAAGGATAGGTTTCGTTATGTCGCGCTATATAGTGACAAATAGAACTAAAATGAAGAGAACGTTATATTGGGAACCTAAGTGTACAAGATTGTTCAGCTCGTATGGGTAGAATACCAATTTTTACCTAATTAGTAGGATGTACACACACGTATATTTGTTTTAAGGACTTCACAGTTCACAGTTGTACCTCAAAAAATATTTTACTTTCGTTTAACAATTGTAAAACAGTGTATTGATAAGTTCTGTACTAATTATTACGGGCCTGGCATGGCCAGGTGAGTTAAGGCGTTCGACTTGTAATCCGAGGGTCGCAGGTTCGAATCCCGGTCACACCAAACATGCTCGCCCTTTCAGCCGTGGGGGCGTTATAATGTGACAGACAATCCCAATATTCGTCAGTAAAAGAGTAGCCCAAGAGTTGGCGGTGGGTGGTGATGATGATTAACTGCCTTCCCTCTAGTCTTACACTGCTAAATTATGGACGGCTAGCGCAGATACCCCTCGTGTAGCTTTGCGCGAAATTTAAAATAACATAACTCTTATTATTAAATTAGTACACTAATCTAATGAATTGGAGGGTGCGAATAACTTATTGTTACACTGCTTTACAACAGAATAAATAAGAGATATGAAAGGAAATTCAAGTATACCATTAATCCTGAGTGTGGTAAATTATTCATTGTCTCTGGTAAGAAATTGTTAGTTACGATTAAAGAAACACATGTATCCTCAGTTTTAAAACGTTTAGAATTTGAATCTTATTGTATTAAGTTGTCTGGAAAAATAATGTTTAGTGAATAAGAACAGTTGGATTTAACACTGAAACCTAATGACATTAACAGAATGAGATGTCTGTGGAGAGAGGTTAAGATAATTCCTTACCTTTCTCTGAAGTATCATAACATCTCAACACAAATTACGACAGGAGACACAAAATGGAAAATTAAGCTTCGTGTTTTAAAGTTTACTCCAAGGATGCTGCCTAATGTTGATTGGTTGCTTCAGGAAGCGTGTTGACGACGTTACTGTGGTACTCAGCAGATACAATTAAATCATAATTTCTGGAAGTGGCACTAGATGGCGAATATGTCTTAGGAAGGAGAAGGATGATCACAGAGACAGCTAACGATCAAACCACCGGAGTGTAATGTAGATCATTGTGTCATCAACTTCATACTGTCAATTAAAGTCTTACAATTAATAATTTCATTGTTAATCTAATTTACATAATGTTGTGTTTACTATTATACATCTTTGCTTTATGGCCAGTACACTAAATCTGCTATTCTAATCTTATAAACTTTAGAGTTTTCCCTCACATGTATATTGCACATGTTTTACATGAGCAGATGGTGTTTCTATAGGCGGATGATTTTACTAAGGTTTTGTAGGCAGACTGTGCAATTAAGGGTAAAGTTAGGATAGTTCCTAGGATAATTAATTTTATTGATATTATTATACCTTATTTGCTTAGCATACGTTTGCAAAGCCTGAAAGGTCCGGCATGGCCAGGTGGTTGAGGCACTCATTTCGTAATCCGAGGGTCGCGGGTTCTAATCCCCGTCACACCAAACATGCTCGCCCTTTCAGCCGTGGGGGCGTTATAATGTGACAGACAATCCCACTATTCGTTGGTAAAATAGTAACCCAAGAGTTGACGGTGGGTGGTGATGACTAGATGCCTTCCCTCTAGTCTTACACTTTTAAATTAGGAACGGCTAGCGCAGATAGTCCTCGAGTAGCTTTGCTTGAAATTCAAAACAAACAAAAACTCATGATAAGTAGAAATTTTTGTAAACCAATTTAACATAAAGTTTACTACTTTGCTAGTTTGGATTTATTACTTAAATACACCATTTTTTTTACCCATATACAGATAACTTTTATTGTGTGTGTAACAGTTTTCTTAATATTTCAGTTTACAAATGTTGACATTTATTATATAGTTTTCACTTACTTACTAAGTTTTCATAAGCAGATGGTGTTACTAAGTTTCTATAGGAAGATAGATGGTCTTATTAAACACATTGTGTGTGTTTTATAAAGGCAGAGTGTTTCAGTAGCCAAAGATTACTATAGTGCTCTAGGACTGAATACGGATTTCATCATGTACTTAAAGTTTTCATTTATGTACAAGCATCTTTATTACGAGAGATTTATAAAGATGTGTGGTGTTTCAAATGGTGGAAAGCGTTAATATAGTTCCATAATACAGAATATAGACATCAGTATATATCAACTTATGTTTGTAGTTTTTCGATTATACATTCAATTTGCATGCTACAAGTTTCGATTATTCAAAGACTGGATTAAGTTACCATTACATTTAATGTACTGATTATTGTTCTTGCTTCTACATCTAAACGTACTTGAAAATCTATATAAAACCAATAGAAATATGTTTAAATTTTAGAAGATCAAGCAGTAGATTAATACTGATTTTTCTTGTAAACATTAAACATGAGAAACTATTACTCAGTAAAAGTGATAGGTGCAATCATGCAATTTTAGCTTTCTCTATTTCAGTATGTGATGATCCAGAAAAGTACTTTTAACTTCAATTGCTTTAATAAAATAATTTTCTTCTGATGAAGAATACCCTTCTTCATTATTTTTAGGACGAATACTCATACCAAGAACATTATGTTTATTGTGTATAACTCCAAGAGCCCAGTGTAGTGACAAATGAGTGAATATTAACATGATGAGTCAAGTAACTACATAAATAAAAAACACCTCCATTAAAAATGAAATCGTACACTTAGAAAAATGGTTTGTACTGAGATGATACTTACATTATTGTACGTTTCAAATATATTTACCACAAAGTATACTCTAATAACACATGTTTAAACATTAACTTTACACACATACATAATTTTACAGTGATAAAAGTAAAAATTACAAAACTTAGTATCGCACATCATTGTGTCCACTGATAATGTAAAACAAGTGTCTGCTTCTATCATTTATTAAAATGTTTAAATTTAGATGTTACATTTCCATATCCAATGTACTTTGGAACTTGGCGAAATGGGCCCAGCATGGCCAGTTGGTTAAGGTACTAAACTCGTAATCCGAGGGTCTCGGGTTTGAATTCCCATCACACCAAACATGCTCGCCCTTTCAGCAGTAGGGGCATGATAACATGAAGGTCAATCCCACTAATCGATGGTAAAAGAGTAGCCCGAGAGTTGGCGGTGGGTGGTGATGACTAGCTGCCTTCGATCTAGTCTTACACTGCTAAATTAGGGACGGCTAGCGTAGATAGTCATCGTGTAGGTTTGCACGAAGTTCAAAAACGGGGCGAAAGGGGTGGTTGGTAGTAATGTGCATTGAAAGTGTGCGTACTGCTCAAGTTGTTTCTCACTGGAAACCCGTGATGAAAGATCAGTAAGGAAACATTTGTAAAGAAGTGTAACCATTTGATATGTGTTTAAAATACCCATAACTCAAGAAATTCATTTCTATATTTGGCGTAGAGTGAACATACCAATTTTGTGTACTGTACAATCTCAATGCCGGTCTACATTTTATGAATCCTTGGCAATGTACAATTACATTTTGGTATGAGATCTTGAGACTGACGCAAAAAAGTGATTCATATGTTATTTTAGTAATCTACTCATTTATGTACTGACATGTCTTTAGTACGAATTTTCGTGATAAATTCAGTTTGTTTTCATATATTTTGACATAACTGAAAATTACAGAATCTAACAGAAATAACAATTCGAATCCAGAAATAAAACAGAGACTGTACATGATTTAAGAATTTTATCTTCATAATATATGTAATAATTTTAAAGCTACAAAATGAGTTACTAAATAGTACTGTATTAAGAAACAGAGGATAGGATTATTTGTTATCATAGATTGTTTACAAATTTTGTAGATCAACCCTTACTGAACGATGAAAGTTAATCCTAGGTTTGTTTGCTTTTTTCACAGTTAAAGATATATTAGCAGCGCGCTCGTCTTATTGTTCAGAGACGACTTTCTTAATTTAATTATTATATTATTCTAAGGTGGAATTATTCTCGAAAAAGGAAAATGACGAGGAAAACTGTAGGCACATCACATTTGTTTAGACAATGGTTGTCAATAGAACTTGTTTTGTAGGTTTTAAGTGTTACCAACAGTGTGATGTTTAGTGATGTTGCTTGTCTTCAAGTTGAGAGCTACTTTAACATACATTATTTTTAAAACCATATTTTCACCTTAACTATATATATTTATTGATAATTTTCTTCTTAATCGTGTAATAAATAACGTTTAGTAATGTCACATAACACGGAGATTAGGAAGAAGGAGTCGTTTATTTGTCCATCTGGATTGTCTCATGCTTAACTAAACTATAAAATAAACTCCAGACCAATTCTCACCTTTTAGCTCCATAAACTGAAACTGCGACGTATTAAAGCAACACACGTTCCAAAGGCCAACCACCCTGTTAAAAATGAAACAGTTTTAGCTAAAGACGACTCCTATCTTGCAAAAGAAAACAATAAGTTTTTTCTCCTCTAATTCTATTCTACTAGTTTTACCATTAACTAATAGAAAAGATGATACATCGATACTGTTATTCCACTTAACAATCTTAAATGCCTGAATAAAATCTCCTCTAACACTGTTTTTTTCAAGAAAATGCGGTTTCAGAGATATTAAGCCTTCATATCCCAGTTATCACTATCAGTTTACTTTTGATCTCTTCCGAACAATTCAATGTCCTTTGTACAACAAAGAGCTTAAGATTCAACACATCACTCAATATTGTGCCTAAATAATGAATTATTCAACAAAATTATGATTTATTTGGATTTATATTCAACATTTCTGTATCAAGATCCTCTTTTCCCATAATAAGAACCTTGATACTTTGGTTGATCAGTTTCTTAAGCCATCCAAGCAGTGTGATGTTGTCAGTGGAAATATAAAATAGAATTTTAGGATATTTTCAACAAGGTTATACGTATAATATCGTACACTGCTGTAATTAAATATCCTCATTTTTTGTAAAAAAAAACAACAGCATTATTTTTACACCCAGTAACAGCAAAGCACTCAGTATGAGTAATTTTAAAACAATTTATTGACCGTTTTTTCATGTATGTTACTGATCTAAAGCAAAACGAGCAACGGTTTTAACACTTAGACCAATGGTATTCTATTTGCAAAGTTAATCCAGTTTCACTGAACTAAAATTACGACAGTCTTTTGCTTTTTAAGCTACTTTTGTATCCAAGAGACCAACTTATCCTACACATCTATACATATAACTTTTCTAATAAATTTTTAACGTTTTATTTGGCACCTTGTCCAATGTCTTCTGAAAGTCCAAATACACTAAATCCGCACTCTTATCCTCATCGATGTAAACAGTAACCTCTTCAAATAATACTAACCATGTTGATTATCAAATAATAATAATAACTCGAAGTTAGTTAAGTAAGAAAGCATCCTTTATAGAACTTTCGAAAACCTTTCATAAAACAGATGTAAGATCAATAGGCTTCACAATAGTTAACTTTTAATCTTCTGGCACGTGCCTATAATTTACGGTATTAAAGAAAATATTAGCAAACGGACCACACATCATATTCTCAGTTTCTTTTAAAACTCTCTTCTAAATATCATCTGAACCCAGAGACTCACAATTCTTTAAATTTTAAAAGGTTTCCTTAAAAAAACCTTACATTAATGTTGTAATATTGTTAGATCTTGTTTACATGTATTCTCTTCTAGGACGTACAACACTAAAATCCTGGATTTGTTCTCCGCTATGGACAAAACAGATCGCCCAGTGTGTCTTTGCTCTGGAAGCCACACATACAATGTTTCCATTTAGCAACTGTTCAAGGAGAAGAAATATCATTTCGTTTTCCTTTGTAAAAACGTAAATAAGTTAGGTAATTATTATTTATTGATATAAAACAAGACAAAATTAAGTTTATGCTTGTCCCACCAAGTCTAATCAAAGTTAATGAACCACTACAAACTTCTGTTTACTATAGAAGTACTGAACAACAAGGTAAAATAATAATAAATATAACAGTCTCATCTCATACGTACGATATGCCATTTTAGTTTTAGTTTTATAACAACGGATGTGGTTTTGTATTTTTAAACACAACTAATAAAATGGATATCATTATTAATCTATGTCTCTTTTTAACGAAGCTATTAACAAATTAACAAGTATCATTTAAATAAAATACATGATATACAAACTCTTCCAAAAACAGGGTCGAAAATATTGCGAGTTGTTGATTATCGGTGTCTAAATATATATATATATATATCTTAGGTTATTAACTTTAAATAACAAACTGAGCACATGTGGAAACTGATAGATCAACAACTTAATAAATCAAACGTTACTTCCAAAGACATTTTACGGTAGTGCATAAGAGACATTTAGAGCAAAATTCCAAAGGATACTTTGATTACGTATGTTGTAACAACGCTTAAAAAACTATACATAGTTGTTAAAACAATACAAACAAAATAAAACTGTTTTACTGAGTGTCTCTTCTATTAGATATGAAGGTTAATAAAATTTTGATGTTTCACCTGTGATTTCCATTTCATTTTTCTTTACAAGTAACCACAAATGGAATTTTTTTACTTTAACTAAATACTTTTGAATCGTACTATACTTTGGTTATATTTGAATGTACTTATTTTGTTTCTAAAGACTGTCGTTTTGTTACATTGGTTTCTTCTTTCAGTTCAGTATTCCGAAGTACTAGATCATCTCTGATCAGGTTTCCCAGAATCACACAAACTTTATCCTTTTCGTTTTAATAAATTTGAGACTACCATTAAATTCACTTACGAAATTGAATTTAAATTTGTTTTGATGAATATTTCACTTCTTTTGATTCATTGTTCCAAGTGATTATTATACTTGTTAGTTATGTCAAGAGCATAACTTGAGAATTTTGTAACATTTCATTTCGAATGAAGTTAATAAAGTTTTAACATGTCAGGGATTCAACATTCATATTGTGCCTCCTTTCCTTGTTAAGTAGATAATACATGATAAAGTAAGATTTATAACAGGATCTGTGATAATGTCCATCTGCTGCAACAGGTTCTGTGCTCAACTTGGTTGAGTAGTTATATCATGAATTTTTACAGTCTATATATTTTATTAAATTTTCCTCCATTTTTATTTCTGATATTTATATACCTTGTTACAAAACATACACACTACATCATGAAAACTTTGGAGGTAGTTGAATGTTGTCTTGGTTCCTTGAAATCATCGTGTTGTTCCAGAATATTCTGTATTCCTTCTTCAACCGTCAGAGTCTGTTTTATAGTGAGCAGATCCGAATACCTGTTCATTGTTATAATGGCCCCACATTTGTGGTTATTGGGCAAATGTTCCTTTGGCATTTTTTTCACCAAACTCCGTGAGAAGTTTCTCACGCACATTATTCTCTGTGATAACGTGACAAGTTTACTTTTTTGTTCGTTGTGAATTGTCTACGAAAATGATTTATTATCATAACAATAAAACAACGATTTTATGGTAATAGAAATATATTATTTTATCACTTTTAGAATTCCAGTGTAAAATAGCTAATATAATACTACTTTAAGTATTATATACAACATTTTAAGGATTCATGACCAGGTACAAATGGTTACTAATAAGGGTTGTGGTGATGAAGATAAATCTAGAGATGATTACGTAATCCAATGTGATTGTGGCTTTCTTCTCCAAGTCATTTTCCGGTTTAAATGTAAATATTCGACCCAGGTTTAGATTCTTGACTGACTTAACCAGATTCCCACTCCCTAAATATCAGAAACATCCTCATAACATGATGCTGTCACTACCAAGTTTTACTGTTAGGATGGTGTTACGAGTGATGTTGTGTTTTGGCCCGGCATGGCCAGGTGGGTTAAGGCGTTCGGCTCGTAATTGGAAGGTCGCTGGTTTGAATCCCCATCGCACCACACATGCTTGCCCTTTCAGCTGTGGGGGACGTTATAATGTTACGGTCAATCCCACAATTCGTTAGTAAAATAGTAGCAAAAGAGTTGATGGTGGGTGGTGATGACTAGCTGCCTTCCTTTTAGTCTTACACTGCTAAATTAGGGACGGCTAGCGCAGATAGTCCTCATGTAGCTTTGCGCGATACTAAGAAAACAACGACAAACAAACTAAATGTAACACAAAACGCATAAGCCTGACTCAGCTGTGGATTTAATTAAGTACTTATGATCTTTGGAGACAACACGGACAGCCAATTGTGTGGCTGTATATTTAACAGTAAGTCAACCGTATAATAGCTTTACTATTTATATACTTTACTAATTTTATATGTTACCAGGATATTTTGGCAACCTCAGTGCCATACTTTTGTGGATTCAAGAGACTGAATGTTGAAAACGAATGCAGCAACTCATTTTCATCTAGTAACCTCCACTTTGACCATAGTGTGATTAAATAAGTCCTGTGCCGTTTTGGAACTAGAGGACGTGGTTACAAATTTCATTAATTACCAAACAGAAACAAAAGCAAATAGCCCAGTAGATGAAATTAAACGAGCGATACTACTGGCCAGCAGAGTTGACGAAATAGTCAGGAGGTTTAAGAATTTGATCTTGTGTTGGAAAAGTTATGATTACAGGTATGTGTTTAACTGCATTCTTACTGGTCAAAAGTTCAGATATAAGTGCAAGTTTCACGTTAGTAATAGCAATTATTAATACAAAATATTAAAATACTTGCCCTGCTAAAATATCATTTCAGCAAGTATATGTACATTGTCTATAGAAAATATCTCTCGTGCATCATTCAATATTATGTTCCATCATTTTTTGTATAAGCTCTTATATTGATGGATATACGGTTATTCTATCCACAATATCAATACAATACAATTTTGACTACATCTAACATTCATATTCATATTTTACAGAGCTGAAATCTAGTATGGTACATAAATTACTTTCAACGGATTTCACTTTCTATAGAATATTTTATCTATTAATGAATATTCGAATTTGATCCAATCAAACATATTCTTCAGTAAAATCATTAAATATATTTGGGTAAAACTGTATAGTCTTCTAACTACAGTGTTATCTCATATACTGCTGTTATCATTTTGACAAAACACTGCCATCTGTCTAATTGTTCAGCGTCAAAAACATTCTTTCCCCAAAATAATGCAAATAAACTTGTACACAGGGACCTGGATCATCTGTACTCATCACAATAATTCACAGAGTTACATTGAAAATTTATTTAAACAGCTTTAATACAAACGTAGTTATATAACATTAATATAAGACTGTAGTTTATAATTCAGTTATTTGTGTTATTTACGATTTAATTTATTGATTTCAAAATTAAATATTTAAAGATAGTCTAAACCTTCATTTCTGTATGTCACGTAACGTGTTTTGTTAAATCTCCTCTCACCACACGATAACACAAGCCTTTATCATTTTCATGTTGTAGGCCTAGCTGATGATGTACAAGAAAGTTATACTCATATGATTTCTGATTCAATGCAAAAGTATCCCTTTCAGATTCGTGAGTCTTTTTGAGCAAACATTTGTCACACGAATGATAATTTTTTAAACATACAAGTAAGGACATTCATTGTTCATATATACTGTAAATTAAAACAGTTATTGTTTCACCTTATAGTATGCACATTCATGAGTTGTAACTGTATGACTAGTATATGAAATTATATATTGTACTGCACTGATGATAACATTCTACGTGTAGTTGTGCAAAGTCACCGAAAGTGATCTGTTTCAAAATAATAAAACCAGAATTAAGTGTAACAAATGTAGCTCACAGAGTAAATAATTGTTCTCATGCTTCTTGGTATGCACGTGTTTATTAACATTACAAAAGAAGAAACGTTAAGGTTCCATTATATGATGTTATTTCAGTACCGACTAACTGACAGATCACTGCTATATAATGGTATGATTGGTTAAAATCTGAGCTACTTCAGGCAGTTTCAGGTCCCACTTTTGACAAATTACACTAGTGCTCCTATAAGCATTTAGTTATAGAAGACAACTTTTCCTCACGTATACTAATATCCATTTTTTAATAAAGTTCACGTCAGTGACTGAAACCTTTTTTGACACAGTTTTAAATCCATCAAAAAAACATATTCATTTTTAATGTAAGTCAATAATGGAACATCAGTTTTGGAAAATCGATCACAACTTATCAATTATGTGAATCAGAAGTTGGAAAGCTCCAGAACACTCATAGTTTAAAGGTCAGGATACTATCTTACCCATGCGAGTTTCACACTTCGTCTCTTAATATAATGTAACTAATGCATGACACTCTGTTACCATAATTTTATGGTAACTGTAATGTATTGGTCAATCTCACTATTTGTTGGTAAAGAAAGTTGGAAACAAGTATTACAGGCAAATACCTTCTACAGGTTCAACAGCTCAAAATTAAGGATGGTATCAGGGACTTAAAATTTTACAACCAATAAAGTTGGTAAAAGTTGTGATAAATTCCTTCCATCTTTCGTTTTTTTTAACACTCTCAAAATTGTGTAGGTTTTAGTCCTTCAAGATTTTTCCACAACTATTCTACTGATCCACATGTCTGTCTCATATGTGAACTTAGTTTAATTTAAACAAGACATTATAAACATACATGAGGAAAACTTCCATCGAATCCTCTCCGTATGAGCTGCATAGGCCCAGCATAGCCAAGCGCGTAAGGCGCGCGACTCGTAATCCGAGGGTCGCGGGTTCGCGCCCGCGTCGCGCTAAACATGCTCGCCCTCCCAGCCGTGGGGGCGTTATAATATTACGGTCAATCCCACTTTTCGTTGGTAAAAAAAGTAGCCCAAGAGTTGGCGGTGGGTGGTGATGACTAGCTGCCTTCCCTCTAGTCTTACACTGCTAAATTAGGGACGGCTAGCACAGATAGCCCTCAGTAGCTTTGTGCGAAATTCCAAAACAAACAAACAAATGAGCTGCATTACGGAACTACTCGGGTGACCAGTGTGAATCTGTCTCTTTATTGCCTCTTTAACGAGTTTTACAGTGTGCTACCATTAATAAAGTACCTTAAAATCCCCAGAAACGAGGGTAAAACGGGATATTAATTGATTGAAAATTAATCTGCCTCTTCTTCGTTATGACAAACTGATTTCTAATCTCGAAAATCTGCTTCCATATATATATGAAAAGGTGAAATGATTTACTCAGGTTAATATAGCACCTTTTGAATTATTTAAAAATATATTTAAATATTGTCTCAAGTAATTTAAATTTACGGGACAGACAAAAACTGTAGGATGGGATATTGTTTTAATATTAGCTTGGAAAACACTCACAGTCACATTTCGTTAACAACATATAGCAGATAAATGATTATAATTTGGTATACACTTTTCTGTTCCTGGTACTTTAAAAGTAAATCATTCTGTATGGAAGTATTCGAGCTTCATTATGTAAGACTAAACGTCACACGTGACATAAGTCAATCAATTCGCTCTTAAACTGTTCACACGTTCACATTTCATAGTCATGGTTTTTGATACACGTGAAAAACATATTTCACTGTCTTTGTTCATTTACTGTTATATGTTAGATAACAGTATTTTGATATTCACAATACTGATCTTCAAAAGAAATGAAAAATTCTAGAAAATAATTATCTTTAATCTTTTAGAACAAAAAACAAAAAAATGAGTCATGAAAATTAATTTCCCTATTTCTTTCAAAATTTATCCTCTGCCAATAAGAGAATAAAACGTAAGTGCGTGATTTATTGTACTGAGAATATATGAGTTTGTTGTTGTCTTCTTGTTAAAGAACACGTTTGTATTTAAATATTAATGAGGTTAACAAATATTATATATCATCACAATGTTAACGGGCCCGGCATGGCCAAGGGTGTTAAGGCGTTCGACTCGTAATCCAAGGGCCGCGGGGTCGAATCCCGGTCGCACCAAACATGCTCGCCCTCTCAGCCGTGGGAGCGTTATAATGTGACGGTCAATCCCATTATTCGTTGGTAAAAGAGTAGCCCAAGAGTTGGCGGTGGGTGGTGATGACTAGCTGCCTTCCCTCTAGTCTTACACTGCTAAATTAGGGACGGCTAGCACAGTTAGCCCTCGTGTAGCTTTGTGCGAAATTCACAAACAAAAACAAACTTCTTGAAAATTTAAATTTTAATGTTCGATTAGTGATGCTAACACGCTTGGCCATGCCGGGCCGAAATTTTCAAGAAACAGACTCATTCAGTTTTCAAATTTTCCACTTTTGTTTTCAAAACACGAATTTTCTAAACAGGTAAAGTTTTATGATTTCCAAACCAAAAGATCTAAACAGCCTATTCTCTGACCCTAATTTCAAACTGGTTCTCGTGCTTTTCCTTGGGAGCTACATGTTTGCCACCAGGTGCTATTTAAAACATTGCTTTTAAATAAAGCACTCGACATTCTCATCCAATTCAATTGCTTTCAAACTATCTGAGAAACATCCTTCATTATCGATACTTTTCGATAAAAATTTTACACCAAATATTCATTTGTTAATTTGCTAAACCCTAAATTTTGTTTACATATTATCATTCTCTGTTACAATCAACTTGTTAAATATCTAGGAATAAATAAAAAAACTCTTTCATTGGAACTAACCAAATGTTTCTTAATGTGGTTCCAATAATGTTATTAAATATTTTACACTATACTGATTCGAACACATTTTAACCATGTTATTAAATGCTAGGAAAGATGGCGAGAACGTTGAGCACGTCCATCACAAGGGTATTTATAGTTCTATAGGCCTCGGAGACTCTACTGGCTATTTTGACAGTGAATGTAACTTCTTTCTTGACTTTTCAACTTTTCAAACGAATTTCTACCTTCGAATATGAGTTTGTTTATACAAAGTTTTCTGGTATTCTTACAATCTCCCAAATAGTGTACACAACCGCCCGACTGTACATCTGACACAATTGTGTGTTTTCTTTGATTATTTCCTAATTCTCAAAACCAGAATCCAAACCACTGTTCATTGGTTGCAGATAAAGTCAGGAAATCAGCAGCCTTCTTACTTGTCTGTCCACCTTTAGTCGTATATACGTTTTCATGTCCTAATTTCCTGTTATACTATATTTCTCCATCTTCAGTAATAATCTAAATTTCCTGTTATACCGGTCAATGTAAGTTTCTTTACCTACGACGCTTTAATTTGTTCTCTGATACTTTTGTTTCTATAATGAATAAGCTTACCCTGAATACTTAAAAACAGTCATACCTAAAAAGTGTCTCCAAATAACTCATCTGCCAATTTATAGCGGGCATTTCTTTTTGCACACCTTGGACATTTGTTTTTTTAAATTTGTGAACAAAATATGATTATTCCTTATTTCTAAATGAACCTAATAGAGAAATATTCACATGCACCCAGATTTTATCCAGTTTCCATCCTCTCAATCATTTCTTTATTTGAATCATTTGAATAAATCTAAAATAGCAATATTTCTGATACGTTCCTTGTCTAATTGTTGAAGAAAATCATCCTTAAAAGTTTCCATAAACTTTAATTTATAACAGCTCAACTCTCAACATTTCCAAGATTTTGTGCCTGTACTTAAAATCACTCATAATTTTAACTTCTTTAACAGCTGAAATCTTAGTCTCAGGGTAAATATTCTCACTAATTTCATAAGTATCAGTTAGTGGTCTGTAACAGCTTCCAACTAAGCCACTTTATATCCACTAATAGAAATCCAAATCGATTCAATCTATTACATATAAAGTTTTTTTTAGCATTATGTTCATATTAAACAGCTTGTAACCCTGTATTTTAATGAGATTTTTCTTATTAAAATCACTTATGTTTAACTGTGTTTCACTTGTTCCCATTATATCAAAATCACTTATGTTTAACTGTGTTTCACTTGTTCCCATTATATCAAAATCACTTATGTTTAACTGTGTTTCACTTGTTCCCATTATATCAAAATCACTTATGTTTAACTGTGTTTCACTTGTTCCCATTATATCAAAATCACTTATGTTTAACTGTGTTTCACTTGTTCCCATTATATCAAAATCACTTATGTTTAACTGTGTTTCACTTGTTCTCATTATATCAAAATCACTTATGTTTAACTGTGTTTCACTTGTTCTCATTATATCAAAATCACTTATGTTTAACTGTGTTTCACTTGTTCCCATTATATCAAAATCACTTATGTTTAACTGTGTTTCACTTGTTCTCATTATATCAAAATCACTTATGTTTAACTGTGTTTCACTTGTTCTCATTATATCAAAATCACTTATGTTTAACTGTGTTTCACTTGTTCCCATTATATCAAAATCACTTATGTTTAACTGTGTTTCACTTGTTCTCATTATATCAAAATCACTTATGTTTAACTGTGTTTCACTTGTTCTCATTATATCAAAATCACTTATGTTTAACTGTGTTTCACTTGTTCTCATTATATCAAAATCACTTATGTTTAACTGTGTTTCACTTGTTCTCATTATATCAAAATCACTTATGTTTAACTGTGTTTCACTTGTTCTCATTATATCAAAATCACTTATGTTTAACTGTGTTTCACTTGTTCTCATTATATCAAAACTTTCCATTTTTACCAGTGCTCCAAGTCACCCATTTAATAACGTACACTTTTAGCATTACTACAGTATCAATTAAACCTATCCTTATAACTACAGTATTACAACAGTATCAATTAAACCTATCCTTATAACTACAGTATTACAACAGTATCAATTAAACCTATCCTTATAACTACATCATTACGACAGTATCAATTAAACCTATCCTTATAACTTCAGCATTACGACAGTATCAATTAAACCTATCCTTATAACTACAGCATTACAACAGTATCAATTAAACCTATCCTTATAACTACAGCATTACAACAGAATCAATTAAACCTATCCTTATAACTACATCATTACAACAGTATCAATTAAACCTATCCTTATAACTACAGCATTACGACAGTATCAATTAAACCTATCCTTATAACTACAGCATTACGACAGTATCAATTAAACCTATCCTTATAACTGCATCATTACAGCTGTATCAATTAAACCTATCCTTATAACTGCAGCATTACGACGGTATCAATTAAACCTATCCTTATAACTGCAGCATTACGACGGTATCAATTAAACCTATCCTTATAACTACATCATTACGACGGTATCAGTTAAACCTATCCTTATAACTACAGCATTACACGGTATCAATTAAACCTATCCTTAAAACTACATCATTACAACAGTATCAATTAAACCTATCCTTATAACTACATCATTACGACAGTATCAATTAAACCTATCCTTATAACTACATCATTACGACGGTATCAATTAAACCTATCCTTATAACTACATCATTACGACGGTATCAATTAAACCTATCCTTATAACTACAGCATTACAACGGTATCAATTAAACCTATCCTTATAACTACAGCATTACGACGGTATCAATTAAACCTATCCTTATAACTACAGCATTACGACGGTATCAATTAAACCTATCCTTATAACTACATCATTACAGCTGTATCAATTAAACCTATCCTTATAACTACAGCATTACGACGGTATCAGTAAAACCTATCCTTATAACTACAGCATTACGACGGTATCAGTTAAACCTATCCTTATAACTACATCATTACGACGGTATCAGTTAAACCTATCCTTATAACTACAGCATTACAGCGGTATCAATTAAACCTATCCTTATAACTACAGCATTACGACGGTATCAATTAAACCTATCCTTATAACTACAGCATTACGACGGTATCAATTAAACCTATCCTTATAACTACATCATTACAGCTGTATCAATTAAACCTATCGCTTATAACTGCAGCATTACGACGGTATCAATTAAACCTATCCTTATAACTACAGCATTACGACGGTATCAATTAAACCTATCCTTATAACTGCATCATTACGACGGTATCAATTAAACCTATCCTTATAACTACAGCATTACAGCGGTATCAATTAAACCTATCCTTATAACTGCATCATTACGACGGTATCAATTAAACCTATCCTTATAACTACAGCATTACAACGGTATCAATTAAACCTATCCTTATAACTGCAGCATTACGACGGTATCAATTAAACCTATCCTTATAACTGCAGCATTACGACGGTATCAGTTAAACCTATCCTTATAACTACATCATTACAGCTGTATCAATTAAACCTATCCTTATAACTGCAGCATTACGACGGTATCAATTAAACCTATCCTTATAACTACAGCATTACGACGGTATCAATTAAACCTATCCTTATAACTACATCATTACGACGGTATCAATTAAACCTATCCTTATAACTACAGCATTACAACGGTATCAATTAAACCTATCCTTATAACTGCAGCATTACGACGGTATCAATTAAACCTATCCTTATAACTGCAGCATTACGACGGTATCAATTAAACCTATCCTTATAACTACAGCATTACGACGGTATCAATTAAACCTATCCTTATAACTACATCATTACAGCTGTATCAATTAAACCTATCCTTATAACTACAGCATTACGACGGTATCAATTAAACCTATCCTTATAACTACAGCATTACGACGGTATCAATTAAACCTATCCTTATAACTACAGCATTACAACGGTATCAGTTAAACCTATCCTTATAACTGCAGCATTACAACGGTATCAATTAAACCTATCCTTATAACTGCATCATTACAACGGTATCAATTAAACCTATCCTTATAACTACAGTATTACGACGGTATCAGTTAAACCTATCCTTATAACTACAGCATTACGACGGTATCAGTTAAACCTATCGCTTATAACTGCATCATTACAGCTGTATCAATTAAACCTATCCTTATAACTACAGCATTACGACGGTATCAATTAAACCTATCCTTATAACTACAGCATTACGACGGTATCAATTAAACCTATCCTTATAACTACATCATTACGACGGTATCAATTAAACCTATCCTTATAACTACAGCATTACAACGGTATCAATTAAACCTATCCTTATAACTGCATCATTACGACGGTATCAATTAAACCTATCCTTATAACTGCAGCATTACAACGGTATCAGTTAAACCTATCCTTATAACTACAGCATTACGACGGTATCAATTAAACCTATCCTTATAACTACAGCATTACGACGGTATCAGTTAAACCTATCCTTATAACTACATCATTACGACGGTATCAATTAAACCTATCCTTATAACTACAGCATTACAGCGGTATCAGTTAAACCTATCCTTATAACTACAGCATTACGACGGTATCAATTAAACCTATCCTTATAACTACAGCATTACGACGGTATCAATTAAACCTATCCTTATAACTGCATCATTACAGCTGTATCAATTAAACCTATCCTTATAACTACAGCATTACGACGGTATCAGTTAAACCTATCCTTATAACTACAGCATTACGACGGTATCAATTAAACCTATCCTTATAACTACATCATTACGACGGTATCAGTTAAACCTATCCTTATAGCTACAGCATTACAACGGTATCAATTAAACCTATCCTTATAACTACATCATTACGACGGTATCAATTAAACCTATCCTTATAACTACAGCATTACAACGGTATCAGATTAAACCTATCCTTATAACTACAGCATTACGACGGTATCAATTAAACCTATCCTTATAACTGCAGCATTACGACGGTATCAGTTAAACCTATCCTTATAACTACATCATTACAAGCTGTATCAATTAAACCTATCCTTATAACTACAGCATTACGACGGTATCAGTTAAACCTATCCTTATAACTACAGCATTACGACGGTATCAATTAAACCTATCCTTATAACTACATCATTACGACGGTATCAATTAAACCTATCCTTATAACTACAGCATTACAGCGGTATCAATTAAACCTATCCTTATAACTACAGCATTACGACGGTATCAATTAAACCTATCCTTATAACTACAGCATTACGACGGTATCAATTAAACCTATCCTTATAACTACAGCATTACGACGGTATCAATTAAACCTATCCTTATAACTACATCATTACAGCTGTATCAATTAAACCTATCCTTATAACTACAGCATTACGACGGTATCAGTTAAACCTATCCTTATAACTACAGCATTACGACGGTATCAGTTAAACCTATCCTTATAACTACGGTGTATTACAACGGTATCAATTAAACCTATCCTTATAACTGCAGCATTACAACGGTATCAATTAAACCTATCCTTATAACTGCATCATTACAACGGTATCAATTAAACCTATCCTTATAACTACAGTATTACGACGGTATCAGTTAAACCTATCCTTATCACTACAGCATTACGACGGTATCAGTTAAACCTATCCTTATAACTACATCATTACAACGGTATCAATTAAACCTATCCTTATAACTACATCATTACAACGGTATCAATTAAACCTATCCTTACGGCTACAGCATTACAGCGGTATCAATTAAACCTATCCTTATAACTGCATCATTTACAACGGTATCAATTAAACCTATCCTTATAACTACAGCATTACGACGGTATCAGTTAAACCTATCCTTATAACTACAGCGTTACAACGGTATCAATTAAACCTATCCTTATAACTGCATCATTACGACGGTATCAATTAAACCTATCCTTATGGCTACGGTATTACAACGGTATCAATTAAACCTATCCTTATAACTACGGCATTACAACGGTATCAATTAAACCTATCCTTATAACTACATCATTACAACGGTATCAATTAAACCTATCCTTATAACTACAGTATTACGACGGTATCAATTAAACCTATCCTTATCACTACAGCATTACGACGGTATCAATTAAACCTATCCTTATAACTACATCATTACAACGGTATCAATTAAACCTATCCTTATAACTACATCATTACAGCGGTATCAATTAAACCTATCCTTATAACTACAGCGTTACAGCTGTATCAATTAAAGCCTATCCTTATAACTACAGCGTTACAGCTGTATCAATTAAACCTATCCTTATAACTGCATCATTACAACGGTATCAATTAAAGCCTATCCTTATAACTGCATCATTACAGCGGTATCAGTTAAACCTATCCTTATAACTACATCATTACAGCGGTATCAGTTAAGCCTATCCTTATAACTACAGCGTTACAGCTGTATCAATTAAGCCTATCCTTATAACTGCATCATTACAACGGTATCAGTTAAACCTATCCTTATAACTGCAGCATTACAGCGGTATCAATTAAACCTATCCTTATAACTGCACATTACTACGGTATCAGTTAAACCTATCCTTATAACTACATCATTACAGCGGTATCAATTAAACCTATCCTTATAGCTTCGGCATTACAGCGGTATCAATTAAACCTATCCTTATAACTACATCATTACAGCGGTATCAATTAAACCTATCCTTATAACTACGGCGTTACGGCGGTATCAATTAAAGCCTATCCTTATGGCTGCATCATTACAACGGTATCAGTTAAACCTATCCTTATAAGCTTCGGCATTACAACGGTATCAGTTAAGCCTATCCTTATAACTGCATCATTACAGCGGTATCAATTAAACCTATCCTTATAACTACAGCGTTACAACGGTATCAATTAAACCTATCCTTATAACTGCAGCGTTACGGCTGTATCAATTAAGCCTATCCTTATAACTGCATCATTTACAGCGGTATCAGTTAAGCCTATCGCTTATAACTATATCATTACAACGGTATCAATTAAACCTATCCTTATAACTGCATCATTACAACGGTATCAATTAAACCTATCCTTATAACTACAGCGTTACAGCTGTATCAATTAAACCTATCCTTATAACTACATCATTACAACGGTATCAATTAAACCTATCCTTATAACTGCATCATTACAACGGTATCAATTAAACCTATCCTTATAACTACATCATTTACAACGGTATCAATTAAACCTATCCTTACGGCTACAGCATTACAACGGTATCAATTAAACCTATCCTTATAACTACATCATTACAACGGTATCAATTAAACCTATCCTTACAGCTACAGCATTACAACGGTATCAATTAAACCTATCCTTATAACTGCAGCGTTACAGCTGTATCAATTAAACCTATCCTTATCACTACAGCATTACGACGGTATCAGTTAAACCTATCCTTATAACTAAAGTATTACAACGGTATCAATTAAACCTGTCCTTATAACTGCAGCAATTCGACGGAATCAATTAAACCTATCCTTATAACTACATCATTACAGCGGTATCAATTAAACCTATCCTTATAACTACAGCATTACAGCAGTATCAATTAAACCTATCCTTATAACTACAGCATTACAGCTGTATCAGTTTAACCTATCCTTATAACTACAGCATTACGACGGTATCAATTAAACCTATCCTTATAACTACAGTATTACAACGGTATCAATTAAACCTATCCTTATAACTACAGCATTACGACGGTATCAATTAAACCTATCCTTATAACTACATCATTACGACGGTATCAATTAAACCTATCCTTATAACTACAGTATTACAACGGTATCAATTAAACCTATCCTTATAACTACATCATTGCGACGGTATCAATTAAACCTATCCTTATAACTTCAGCATTACGACGGTATCAATTAAACCTATCCTTATAACTACAGCATTACAACGGTATCAGTTAAACCTATCCTTATAACTACGGCATTACAACAGAATCAATTAAACCTATCCTTATAACTACATCATTACAACGGTATCAATTAAACCTATCCTTATAACTACAGCATTACGACGGTATCAATTAAACCTATCCTTATAACTACAGCATTACGACGGTATCAATTAAACCTATCCTTATAACTACATCATTACAGCTGTATCAATTAAACCTATCCTTATAACTACAGCATTACGACGGTATCAATTAAACCTATCCTTATAACTACAGCATTACGACGGTATCAATTAAACCTATCCTTATAACTACATCATTACGACGGTATCAATTAAACCTATCCTTATAACTACAGCATTACAACGGTATCAATTAAACCTATCCTTAAAACTACATCATTACAACGGTATCAATTAAACCTATCCTTATAACTACATCATTACGACGGTATCAATTAAACCTATCCTTATAACTACATCATTACGACGGTATCAATTAAACCTATCCTTATAACTACATCATTACGACGGTATCAATTAAACCTATCCTTATAACTACAGCATTACAACGGTATCAATTAAACCTATCCTTATAACTACAGCATTACGACGGTATCAATTAAACCTATCCTTATAACTACAGCATTACGACGGTATCAATTAAACCTATCCTTATAACTACATCATTACAGCTGTATCAATTAAACCTATCCTTATAACTACAGCATTACGACGGTATCAATAAAACCTATCCTTATAACTACAGCATTACGACGGTATCAGTTAAACCTATCCTTCTAACTACATCATTGCGACGGTATCAATTAAACCTATCCTTATAACTACAGCATTACAACGGTATCAATTAAACCTATCCTTATAACTACAGCATTACGACGGTATCAATTAAACCTATCCTTATAACTACAGCATTACGACGGTATCAATTAAACCTATCCTTATAACTACATCATTACAACTGTATCAATTAAACCTATCCTTATAACTACAGCATTACGACGGTATCAATTAAACCTATCCTTATAACTACAGCATTACGACGGTATCAATTAAACCTATCCTTATAACTACATCATTACGACGGTATCAATTAAACCTATCCTTATAACTACAGCATTACAGCAGTATCAGTTAAACCTATCCTTATAACTACAGCATTACGACGGTATCAATTAAACCTATCCTTATAACTACAGCATTACAACGGTATCAATTAAACCTATCCTTATAACTACAGCATTACAACGGTATCAATTAAAGCCTATCCTTATAACTACAGCATTACGACGGTATCAATTAAACCTATCCTTATAACTACATCATTTACAGCTGTATCAATTAAACCTATCCTTATAACTACAGCATTATGACGGTATCAATTAAACCTGTCGCTTATAACTACAGCATTACGACGGTATCAATTAAACCTATCCTTATAACTACATCATTACGACGGTATCAGTTAAACCTATCCTTATAACTACAGCATTACGACGGTATCAATTAAACCTATCCTTATAACTACAGCATTACGACGGTGTCAATTAAACCTATCCTTATAACTGCATCATTACGACGGTATCAATTAAACCTATCCTTATAACTACAGCATTACGACGGTATCAATTAAACCTATCCTTATAACTACATCATTACAGCTGTATCAATTAAACCTATCCTTATAACTACAGCATTACGACGGTATCAATTAAACCTATCCTTATAACTACAGCATTACGACGGTATCAGTTAAACCTATCCTTATAACTGCAGTATTACCACGGTATCAATTAAACCTATCCTTATAACTACAGCATTACAACGGTATCAATTAAACCTATCCTTATAACTACATCATTTACAACGGTATCAATTAAACCTATCCTTATAACTGCAGTATTGCGACGGTATCAGTTAAACCTATCCTTATCACTGCAGCATTACAACGGTATCAATTAAACCTATCCTTATAACTACAGCGTTACAACAGTATCAGTTAAACCTATCCTTATAACTACAGCATTACGACGGTATCAATTAAACCTATCCTTATAACTACAGCATTGCGACGGTATCAATTAAACCTATCCTTATAACTACAGCATTACGACGGTATCAATTAAACCTATCCTTATAACTTCGGCATTACAGCGGTATCAATTAAACCTATCCTTATAACTGCATCATTACAACAGTATCAATAAAACCTATCCTTATAACTACAGCGTTACAACGGTATCAATTAAACCTATCCTTATAACTACATCATTACAGCGGTATCAATTAAACCTATCCTTATAACTACATCATTACAACGGTATCAATTAAACCTATCCTTATAACTGCATCATTACAACAGTATCAATTAAACCTATCCTTATAACTACATCATTACAACGGTATCAATTAAACCTATCCTTATAACTACAGCGTTACAGCTGTATCAATTAAACCTATCCTTATAACTACAGCGTTACAACTGTATCAATTAAACCTATCCCCTTAACTGCATCATTACAGCGGTATCAATTAAACCTATCCTTATAACTGCATCATTACAGCGGTATCAGTTAAACCTATCCTTATAACTGCATCATTACAACGGTATCAATTAAACCTATCCTTATAACTGCAGCGTTACAACTGTATCAATTAAACCTATCCTTATAACTACATCATTACAACGGTATCAATTAAACCGATCCTTATAACTGCAGCATTACAGCGGTATCAATTAAACCTATCCTTATAACTACATTATTACTACGGTATCAATTAAACCTATCCTTATAACTACATCATTACAACGGTATCAATTAAACCTATCCTTATAGCTTCGGCATTACAGCGGTATCAATTAAACCTATCCTTATAACTACATCATTACAACGGTATCAGTTAAACCTATCCTTATAACTACAGCGTTACAACAGTATCAATTAAACCTATCCTTATAGCTGCATCATTACAGCAGTATCAGATTAAACCTATCCTTATAACTTCAGCATTACAACGGTATCAATTAAACCTATCCTTATAACTACATCATTACAACAGTATCAGTTAAACCTATCCTTATAACTACAGCGTTACAACAGTATCAATTAAACCTATCCTTATAACTACAGCGTTACAACTGTATCAATTAAACCTATCCTTATAACTACATCATTACAGCAGTATCAATTAAACCTATCCTTATAACTACATCATTACAACGGTATCAATTAAACCTATCCTTATAACTGCATCATTACAACGGTATCAATTAAACCTATCCTTATAACTACAGCGTTACGGCTGTATCAGTTAAACCTATCCTTATAACTACATCATTACAACGGTATCAATTAAACCTATCCTTATAACTACATCATTACAACGGTATCAATTAAACCTATCCTTATAAGCTACATCATTACAACAGTATCAATTAAACCTATCCTTATAACTACAGCGTTACAACTGTATCAGTTAAACCTATCCTTATAACTACATCATTACAGCGGTATCAATTAAACCTATCCTTATAACTACATCATTACAACAGTATCAATTAAACCTATCCTTATAACTACATCATTACAACAGTATCAATTAAACCTATCCTTATAACTACAGCGTTACAACTGTATCAATTAAACCTATCCTTATAACTACATCATTACAACAGTATCAATTAAACCTATCCTTATAACTACATCATTACAACAGTATCAATTAAACCTATCCTTATAACTACATCATTACAACAGTATCAATTAAACCTATCCTTACGGCTACAGCATTACAACAGTATCAATTAAACCTATCCTTATAACTACATCATTACAACGGTATCAGTTAAACCTATCCTTACGGCTACGGCATTACAGCGGTATCAATTAAACCTATCCTTATAACTACAGCGTTACAACTGTATCAATTAAACCTATCCTTATCACTACAGCATTACGACAGTATCAATTAAACCTATCCTTATAACTAAAGTATTACAACAGTATCAATTAAACCTGTCCTTATAACTACAGCAATTCGACAGAATCAATTAAACCTATCCTTATAACTACATCATTACAACAGTATCAATTAAACCTATCCTTATAACTACAGCATTACAACAGTATCAATTAAACCTATCCTTATAACTACAGCATTACAACTGTATCAATTTAACCTATCCTTATAACTACAGCATTACGACAGTATCAATTAAACCTATCCTTATAACTACAGTATTACAACAGTATCAATTAAACCTATCCTTATAACTACAGCATTACGACAGTATCAATTAAACCTATCCTTATAACTACATCATTACGACAGTATCAATTAAACCTATCCTTATAACTACAGTATTACAACAGTATCAATTAAACCTATCCTTATAACTACATCATTACGACAGTATTAATTAAACCTATCCTTATAACTTCAGCATTACGACAGTATCAATTAAACCTATCCTTATAACTACAGCATTACAACAGTATCAATTAAACCTATCCTTATAACTACAGCATTACAACAGAATCAATTAAACCTATCCTTATAACTACATCATTACAACAGTATCAATTAAACCTATCCTTATAACTACAGCATTACGACAGTATCAATTAAACCTATCCTTATAACTACAGCATTACGACAGTATCAATTAAACCTATCCTTATAACTACATCATTACAACTGTATCAATTAAACCTATCCTTATAACTACAGCATTACGACAGTATCAATTAAACCTATCCTTATAACTACAGCATTACGACAGTATCAATTAAACCTATCCTTGTAACTACATCATTACGACAGTATCAATTAAACCTATCCTTATAACTACAGCATTACAACAGTATCAATTAAACCTATCCTTAAAACTACATCATTACAACAGTATCAATTAAACCTATCCTTATAACTACATCATTACGACAGTATCAATTAAACCTATCCTTATAACTACATCATTACGACAGTATCAATTAAACCTATCCTTATAACTACATCATTACGACAGTATCAATTAAACCTATCCTTATAACTACAGCATTACAACAGTATCAATTAAACCTATCCTTATAACTACAGCATTACGACGGTATCAGTTAAACCTATCCTTATAACTACAGCATTACGACAGTATCAATTAAACCTATCCTTATAACTACATCATTACAACTGTATCAATTAAACCTATCCTTATAACTACAGCATTACGACAGTATCAATAAAACCTATCCTTATAACTACAGCATTACGACAGTATCAATTAAACCTATCCTTCTAACTACATCATTACGACAGTATCAATTAAACCTATCCTTATAACTACAGCATTACAACAGTATCAATTAAACCTATCCTTATAACTACAGCATTACGACAGTATCAATTAAACCTATCCTTATAACTACAGCATTACGACAGTATCAATTAAACCTATCCTTATAACTACATCATTACAACTGTATCAATTAAACCTATCCTTATAACTACAGCATTACGACAGTATCAATTAAACCTATCCTTATAACTACAGCATTACGACAGTATCAATTAAACCTATCCTTATAACTACATCATTACGACGGTATCAATTAAACCTATCCTTATAACTACAGCATTACAACAGTATCAATTAAACCTATCCTTATAACTACATCATTACGACAGTATCAATTAAACCTATCCTTATAACTACAGCATTACAACAGTATCAATTAAACCTATCCTTATAACTACAGCATTACGACAGTATCAATTAAACCTATCCTTATAACTACAGCATTACGACAGTATCAATTAAACCTATCCTTATAACTACATCATTACAACTGTATCAATTAAACCTATCCTTATAACTACAGCATTACGACAGTATCAATTAAACCTATCCTTATAACTACAGCATTACGACAGTATCAATTAAACCTATCCTTATAACTACATCATTACGACAGTATCAATTAAACCTATCCTTATAACTACAGCATTACAACAGTATCAATTAAACCTATCCTTATAACTACAGCATTACGACAGTATCAATTAAACCTATCCTTATAACTACAGCATTACGACAGTATCAATTAAACCTATCCTTATAACTACAGCATTACGACAGTATCAATTAAACCTATCCTTATAACTACATCATTACAACTGTATCAATTAAACCTATCCTTATAACTACAGCATTACGACAGTATCAATTAAACCTATCCTTATAACTACAGCATTACGACAGTATCAATTAAACCTATCCTTATAACTACAGTATTACAACAGTATCAATTAAACCTATCCTTATAACTACAGCATTACAACAGTATCAATTAAACCTATCCTTATAACTACATCATTACAACAGTATCAATTAAACCTATCCTTATAACTACAGTATTACGACAGTATCAATTAAACCTATCCTTATCACTACAGCATTACGACAGTATCAATTAAACCTATCCTTATAACTACATCATTACAACAGTATCAATTAAACCTATCCTTATAACTACATCATTACAACAGTATCAATTAAACCTATCCTTACAGCTACAGCATTACAACAGTATCAATTAAACCTATCCTTATAACTACATCATTACAACAGTATCAATTAAACCTATCCTTATAACTACAGCATTACGACAGTATCAATTAAACCTATCCTTATAACTACAGCGTTACAACAGTATCAATTAAACCTATCCTTATAACTACATCATTACGACAGTATCAATTAAACCTATCCTTATAACTACAGTATTACAACAGTATCAATTAAACCTATCCTTATAACTACAGCATTACAACAGTATCAATTAAACCTATCCTTATAACTACATCATTACAACAGTATCAATTAAACCTATCCTTATAACTACAGTATTACGACAGTATCAATTAAACCTATCCTTATCACTACAGCATTACGACAGTATCAATTAAACCTATCCTTATAACTACATCATTACAACAGTATCAATTAAACCTATCCTTATAACTACAGCATTACGACAGTATCAATTAAACCTATCCTTATAACTACAGCATTACGACAGTATCAATTAAACCTATCCTTATAACTACATCATTACGACAGTATCAATTAAACCTATCCTTATAACTACAGCATTACAACAGTATCAATTAAACCTATCCTTATAACTACATCATTACGACAGTATCAATTAAACCTATCCTTATAACTACAGCATTACAACAGTATCAATTAAACCTATCCTTATAACTACAGCATTACGACAGTATCAATTAAACCTATCCTTATAACTACAGCATTACGACAGTATCAATTAAACCTATCCTTATAACTACAGCATTACGACAGTATCAATTAAACCTATCCTTATAACTACATCATTACAACAGTATCAATTAAACCTATCCTTATAACTACATCATTACGACAGTATCAATTAAACCTATCCTTATAACTACAGCGTTACAACTGTATCAATTAAACCTATCCTTATAACTACATCATTACAACAGTATCAATTAAACCTATCCTTATAACTACATCATTACAACAGTATCAATTAAACCTATCCTTATAACTACATCATTACAACAGTATCAATTAAACCTATCCTTACAGCTACAGCATTACAACAGTATCAATTAAACCTATCCTTATAACTACATCATTACAACAGTATCAATTAAACCTATCCTTACAGCTACAGCATTACAACAGTATCAATTAAACCTATCCTTATAACTACAGCGTTACAACTGTATCAATTAAACCTATCCTTATCACTACAGCATTACGACAGTATCAATTAAACCTATCCTTATAACTAAAGTATTACAACAGTATCAATTAAATTTGTCCTTATAACTACAGCAATTCGACAGAATCAATTAAACCTATCCTTATAACTACATCATTACAACAGTATCAATTAAACCTATCCTTATAACTACAGCATTACAACAGTATCAATTAAACCTATCCTTATAACTACAGCATTACAACTGTATCAATTTAACCTATCCTTATAACTACAGCATTACGACAGTATCAATTAAACCTATCCTTATAACTACAGTATTACAACAGTATCAATTAAACCTATCCTTATAACTACAGCATTACGACAGTATCAATTAAATCTATCCTTATAACTACTTCTATAAATTTTCTATACTAAACTATTCTCCGCCTTTTATTATTTTTACATTAAGTTGGTCGTTGCCTTCTCCACTACCTGTTCCTATTTTAAAGCTTACGTTATAGCCGAGTTAGAAGTCGTGACATAACACGCCGGCCCCTATCTCATTTAAATGTAAACCATTAATTCTAAAGGACTCCCTTCTTTCAAAGTATTGGTTTCTCAAGACAAATCAATCAATTTCATCATCCTTACATAATAACCTAAAGCCACCGTTTAACCCTAGTTACCTATTTATAACTTTACTCCTACACTTAACTCTGGGCAGTACCCCTGACAAAATTAAGTTACGATATTTTTCGTTAAATGCCTTTATCAACCCCTTGTGCAAGTGATTAGCTCCTTCCACCTACCTTTCCCTATATCATCAACAAATACATGCACCACAAAACTATATCTCTTCTAGTCCCTTTTATTATATCACCTCCTCTGTCATTTATATCCGCCACCTGTGCTCCTGGATAGCATCACCTGATTATTTTTCTCCCTATTTACCCCACAGATCCTCATGTCTTATCAAACAATCATCTACAACTATAATCTTATCATCCCACATCCTTCTCTAATTATTCTTTTTTTTTTTCCTTCCAGAAGCCAAGGGATGAATTTTTTTGCTCAATGGAATAGGCTTATTACAACTAAATTCACTATTTAACTCTAATAGTACTCTCTCTAACTTCCTAATATCATTGTTAGCAGATGTATCCCTTGTATATAAAACCTTAAACTCCTCCTGTAATCCTGCTTCCAATTCCCACAGTCTGCACGTTTCTTTATCTATTGCCTCTACTATAATCGTGATAGTCTCCAAGCTTCAGATGTAGAAACTCTATATACAAATTGTACATCTTCGTTAGTAGATTCAGTAAAAGTACTTATACTGAAGTGGAAAATAAATACTGAAGTGAACACCAGAAGACTATTGTCAAAACTGTTACTGTTAAGCCTAACATTTGAGAACAAATTGTTTTATAACTAGTTTGTCTTCACACTAAATAAAGATTATCTTTAATTATATAGAACTTCATTAACTAGTTTTTGATTTACACTCGCTGTTAATTTGAGAATAACAGTACAATGTATTTAGCCAGTTTTATTGTTTACCAGTAGACATAAGCCTAAACTTCCTCTGACTTAAAACTATAACCGTCTTACATTTATTTACTATTTTTACCACATCTAGTTATTTTTGTGCTATTTAACCCAAATTCCTACAAATTATAATATTAATATTAAATATTTTTTTTAGAAAAATGTAAGAGCTGAACTTTTCAATATCTTCTCTCCTCCGTGGTGCCCTCTAAGTTTATGAATTATGAACAGATTAAGATGAACCCCATTTAAGGCACGTGTTAACACGTCGGATCAATCAAAGGGCCTAAATGCATGAAGCTCATTCACAGCCACAGTTTCAACACTTCTGAAGAGAAAGTGATCAGTTAACAGGTGAAACGTCTGTAAAGAGAATTGGATCATCAATGTTACACATATCTAAAGAGATTTGGCTGCAGGTGAAACAAAAGTGAGGATAATGTTATCAGCTACAAGTTACACATGTGTGAAATGTTTGGTATTATTCACAGTTCATACTCATGGAATATATGGTAGTCTGGAAGTGAGATATACTTGTGTATAGATTACAATTAGATGCACGTGAGATAAGTGTGAAGATAAGTGTCGCATTAGCGACAGGTCAGATACGAGAGGAAAGAATGGAATAAGCTAAAAGTGAGACACGTATGAACAGAACTTATTTAAAAGGATCTCATGACACTTAGTTGAGACACACATGAGAAGCTCGGATTAGCCACAGGCCACTTACATGTGCAGGAAATAGGATGAGCCACAGATAAGATACATGTTGAGATTAGGATCAGTCACACGTAACTCAAGTGTAAAGACCATTGTAAAATTCTAAGTTCAAGTTTGTGTTGAGAAAATGGGATAAACTACAGGTTAGACACGCATGAAAAGAAAAGGATCAGTGAAATGTGAGTGACATATGAAAATAAATACATAAGTTATACCTCAGAGATATATGATAGAAATGGGATGAGCCATACTTCAGATATAAGTTTAGGCACTGGAATCCACCCCAGTTGAAGATTGAGTAAGAAGAAAGGATCATTCCACTTCAGACATATGTTGTGCAAATCAGGAAAGGTTAATAGTAGAATGACTAATATTTGAACTTATCAAGCTCTGCCCTTTGATACAAATATTTTCATCATACATATTAGGTCTGGTTTAGAGTGGTTCACAACAACTGTAATTATTTTCACTTATCTCGAGTGAATAACAGGAACATTGTTTTGTATCAACAAAGGAACAGAAAAGAAACTGTAAAAACAACAATCAATCAATGAAATCATGTGCACAAAATATCCTAAAAATATTAAGATGTGGAAATGTTATGTTTAATGATAATTTAAACGCACATTAATACAACATTGTTGGTTGTAATGAATATAAAAATTATCTTGAAAAACACGAAATCGTAGAAATGAGTATTTATATTCCATTTGTATGTTTGTGAATAAGTGTTTGTTTCGTTGTCATTAGTTGTCCTCCAATTGTTCAGCAGAAAGTCTGCAGTCTTTCAACGCTAAAAGTCAGGTTTCAATACAAGCGGTAAGCAGAGCACAAATAGCACATTGTGTAGCTTTGTTGTTAATTCCAAACAATCGACCAAACACACTATGGGACGACCAGACTGAAGACAGGTAAGTAACGTAATATATTTAAAGTGTTAGGAATGTGTACTACTTTTGTTATAATGTAGATTTACATTATGATTTTGTATTTATATTTGATGATCCGAAACAGAGCACATAGAATAAAGTATATTGTTTAGGATAATATATATATATATATATAGACAATAAGATGACTGCGTTATGCACTGTGGAGAATCGGACACTCAAGTGTTTCACTGACCCGCTAGGGCACCACCTCCTTAATTAATTTGAATACCGTGTTTCTTTCAGTTGAAAATCCAAGTTCCGTAAACATGTTTGTGGTATTCCTAATTTTTAGGAGTAATAGTAAACTTACACTCATACTAGGATAGGTTTGAAGATTTTTAAATCAATGTATCAAATCACGCGGTTGATATAGACAGTTAATGATCTACATAAAATTACAGCACTTTACCGCAGGTCTTGGTCATTGAAATCAGAATGTAAATTTTTGAAAGTATCAAAACACGCACACAAGAATAATGGTAAGTATCTGTAAACATATGTGTTCAGATGACAGTTGTATAGTTTTCCTATAGAACAGTATAGGACACAATACGAACTATCTCATGAAATATTAGATCGTTACATTGGCCGAGGGTTGACCTGACCTGGCACTTAGAGCACTCGACTCTCAGTTTATATCACTGACCATACTTGCTCTTTCAGTAGTGGTCGTTATAATGTCTCACTCAATCCCACTTTTACTTCATAAAAGAGTAGTCCAAGAGTATTTGGCAGTGGGTGGTGTTGACAGGTTGTTTCTCTATATACAATGAAAGAAAATGTCAGACCGTTAGCCCGGTTACCCATTAAGTAGCTTTACACGAAATTACAAAAAAAAACATTGACCGGATCATGTTGCAGAGAGTTATAATAACACGTAACTTAAATAGATTTATTGTGTTATAGTATGAACTTTTTGAACGTTTTTGGGTAATATGAAATACGTACTGTAGGAAAATAGGATATATGTTATCTACATATGTGTTCATAACCTTGTGAGCGAAATAGCTTAAATTAGAATTACGTTTGAAAATAATGTGCAGATCACCTTGTCAAAGCAACGTTTCGTACTTAGAAATGATGAAATTACATTAACCGTGTGCTATTAATTCTAATTTTGTTCAGTGGATCAAGCATTTATCTTGCAGAACTTACTGCATAAATGAAAGCTATAGTAACTGTTTAACTTCGACTGTAGCCCAAAATGGAAAACCAATAACATTGTTTCAAATTTAATTGGCTCTTAAGTGTGTACGTAAATTCTGCTTCGCTACTTTCTAACTCACGCAACAATTTCCATGAACTTCCTAAGTTGTAAAATAGTTTGTAATTTATTAAATAAATCCTAGTTAGTGATGTCAAACACAAAGTAACGTTTGCATGTAAATCATGTTGAACTGAAAACATGTTTTGATTCTATTAGTCGTACCGTAGATACCTAGTGGTTAGCATGCCGGGCTGCTGAACGACCGTTCAAATGTTCAGACGTGATGATTCTGAGCTCGCACCCTTAACGGGTTATGTAAATTGACAGGTAATCCTATTAGTCTGTAAAGTTCTTGTATCAGCAGGTGTTACTGTCTAGTTGTCTCCATTTTGTTCAGTAGTTCAAACGTAGGGACGATTCCACCTGAAACCTAGAATTTTTCAGTGTTTAGTCCATGTGTGAATAATGCACATTCAATGTGAAAATTCCAAATCAGTGTTATTTGTATTTCCAGACATAATAAAGATATCAATTTTAGGAACTTAAAGAACAAGATAAAGATTATCGAAAAACACAATGTTTATCCTAATTTTATTACAACTGTGAGAAACTGTTTTATTTTCAATATGAAAAACTATATATATATATCAGACACAAACTCTGGGAGATTCAAGGGGTTTGAACGAACCCCTTAACCCTTGTTCCATAAAAATATGTTTGTATAGTTATGACTACAGCGCAGCTACGTATGGTATTTAATATTTTTTACTATGGCGGATTCAATGTTATTTTAATACCTATGTTTGTTTTAGTTTAATGTTTACGGTATTTAGGAAGTTATATAACTTATATTGTTAAATGTGCATTGCAGAAGCTCTGCCTGTCCTGTAAATTTGTAGGAGATTCTCGAGAGTAAGAATCAACTACATATGTTTTACGAATGCCCAAGGGTATTTTTTATTATTGTTGGGCCAAATGAAATTTCGAAAATATCGCTTAAAAATTATAAATCGACGCTCTAAGAGACAATAAAATATTGTTTGTTTGCTACAGTCAGTATATTATAAGCCTCGGAAGCTATAATTGTGACACGGGTCCTGCATGGTCAAGCGCGTTAAGGCGTGCGACTCGTAATCTGAGGGGCGCGGGTTCGCATCCCCGTCGCGCCAAACATGCTCGCCCTTTCAGCCGTGGGGACGTTATAATGTGACGGTCAATCCCACTATTTGTTGGTAAAAGAGTAGCCCAAGAGTTGGCGGTGGGTGGTGATGACTAGCTGCCTTCCCTCTAGTTTTACACTGCTAAATTAGGGACGGCTAGCACAGATAGCCCTCGAGTAGCTTTGTTCGAAATTCAAAAACACACACACAAAAAACACACATAATTGTGACAGACATTATTAAGCGGAAATCTACAGTTATTTGAACAGGAACGTTTACAGGTTTCGAACTCACAAACGTTAGTGAATTACCTTCGGACGTTAGTATTTCTTCGAGGATATTAGGTAATTTCGTCAGGAAAAACTCACGTCTGAAGAATACACCTAGCTAGTGAAATGTATCTGTGTGCCAACATAAAAGTAACATATGTCTCGTGAACCGTCGACAAAATATTCAGTTTCGGACTAGATAGAGGACTTAATATTTTGGCATATAATTTAGAATGAATTCGCTTTTCATGAATTGTCGATAAAATATTTTTGACCTATACAAGTGATTTAAAAATATGGAAATATTACGAAGTCTCTGTGTATGTTTATAAAATGAAAATGTTTGAATAAAACGTAATTTTATAATAGTTTTTTATGTGCCTTCTATATATATATTTATATTGGTCATATGATCTGGTTCAACGAAGATGTATTAAAATGAAATCTGAACAATGGCTATCACAATTTTCTTTTCATATTCCACTTCACTTTCATTACAAATTTCAAATCAGAAGTGTGCGGTGCTCAAGTTCTGCTGGATGTCTGTTTTTTCTAAATCTCAAGGTAGAAACTCTGTAATTAAAAACGTCTCAGTTTTATAGCATTGCGAACTGATACCTTACTAATTTAATTAAAAATACAAAATATATTTGTTAGTCCAAGAAAAATCAGTGTCCAGAAGCATTGTATTTTTCTACACCTTTAATTGCAGCCTTTAAAACTCATAACTATTATTGAATTCATAAGGGAGCAAAGCATCATTACAGAAAAAACAAAATAAAGGCGCGTGAGCCCTTTGCTTTACATAGAACATCACATCTTGTTTTTATAAGATCAATGTTGATCAATGTACGATTGTAGAATATTGTTCTAAATCTCCTGTATAGAGCCAAGTTGTTTAGTCCACTTTCTACATTGTAAGAACTTAAAACGAGTTCATCAACAAATTATACACTCAACCATCACTTGTCTCAAGTAAACAAACCCTGAGATATTTAACATCGGTTTTAAAAGAGTATCAGTTTTTTTAACTTCACCACTTCTGTTATTGAGAGTACCTATTTTATTTACCTTCTATAGAATCTCGCATACAACTCTTACTTAAATATGGAGTCTTGCTATAACTTTTCTCATAAAGTATCCTTGACTAACCAAAAAACTGATTGATACTCACTTTTCATGTAGTATTCAGTCCTGGAAGACCTGACTCAGTCCCACTAACGCCACTGGACGTAATATGAATGCATATACTATTATCGTTTTTTATTAACGTGGCACTTTCTGATTGGTTGGATAACAATCACCCTCTGTGTAAAGTACTGCATGCTATTGTATTCAGATGTAATTGATTAAAGGATGCCATTCCCTTAGTATTCATCTTTAATAGCCTCAGAGTTTACATGAATATTTCAATACTGTATGTAAAATCACATCTATTTAAGATTACAGTAGTAATTGAAAATGTATATACAAGTTTTCAAGCCTTTAATCGATCTTTCATAAACTTACAGAAATTATACTTTCATTTAATCATATTTACTTACGTTCTTTATTAAAGTTACATGCAACTTAAACCTAACCATAACATATCTAGGTTGCTTCAAAATAAAGATTTAATAGTAATGTTTATTTGTAGAGAAACAAAACATGACAAAAAATTAAATATTTCTGTTAATGCAAATTTAACACAAGAGAAACTACGCTTCATTTTAAATACACCAAAATAAACTGTATCTCTGTTAAAACGAAATCTCAGCATTGAAATGCCGAAATTAATAATACAGCTAATTTTAGTTCATACAGTTTTAAATTAATTTTTAAGGATTTTATTCTATCAGGTACTAGAAATATATTTAAGAATGTTGGGAAGGTACTAGTACCAGCAGTTTGTGTAACTTCATTATCTTGGTTTGTTTTTTGAGGAAATAGTATGAGATTTAACTGTAACAAGAAGAAATACACAAAAAGAAATAAGGTGAGCCGTCATGACACAGCCAGGTGATTAGGGTGATCGACTCGTAATTCAAGAGTCGAGGGTTCAAATCTCCGTCACACCAAACATGCTTCCCATTGCAGCCGTGGAGGCATTATAAAGCTACGGTCAATTCCACTATTCGTTGGAAAAAGAGTATTCCACGAGCTGGCGGTGGGTGGTGATGACCAGATGCCTTCCCTCTAGTCTTACAGATAGCACTCGAGTAGCTTTGCGCGAAATTCAAATCAAATAAACAAACAATTTTGTTCATTGAAATGAAGATCATAATAACGAGGCAAAACAAATTACTTGGTTTTCACCTCTCGATGAAAAAAGCGAGTAGTAGTAAGCGAATCGTGGTTAACCGACGTGCAGTTCGAAGACGTGGGAATATACACTTGTGAAAATGATGAAGCGAGAACATACATTTTGTCACAGGTTAATTCAGTGTTTTTGTTTTTAGATCTTATTTTTGTTAACTAAGATATATTAATTTCACAACAAAAGTACTTAACTAGAAGTTACCCAATTCGCTTTGAAATGTGTGGCAGTCATAACCTTTCTGTTTGATCTTTCACCCACCATGTGTATTGATTAAAAATTAATTGATATTCTTAACGCATACCTAGATTTTGAATATTATGACAATAGTATCACTTTTATCAATATTATGACAATAGTATCACTTTTATTAATATTATGGCAGTAGTATCACTTTTATCAATATTATGGCAGTAGTATCACTTTTATCAATATTATGACAATAGTATCACTTTTATCAATATTATGACAATAGTATCACTTTTATCAATATTATGGCAGTAGTATCACTTTTATCAATATTAGGCAGTAGTATCACTTTTATCAATATTATGGCAGTAGTATCACTTTTACCAATATTAGGCAGTAGTATCACTTTTATCAATATTATGGCAGTAGTATCACTTTTATCAATATTATGGCAGTAGTATCACTTTTATCAATATTATGGCAGTAGTATCACTTTTATCCTAATTCTTCACAATATAGAAAATTTTACGTTAATGTTTTACTTTTTGTTAACAACCAAGCCGGATGTACATAGAAAGTAAAACGAAAATGAATTCTGTCATAAGTTGTTATTGGAGAGTATTACAAATATAGTTTAATTGTTACAAAAAATTCGATAACAAATATTTTATCAATCTAACCATATGTTTGTGATATTTATGTTTAAACTAATATACATTCGTTGGTTAGAGTTACGTAATTCCTGGTTCTTATGTTTTTAGGCTTAGCAGATAACGAAGCTTAAAGTGAACAAGGAATTCTGACAAATCAACCTCTAGAATCCATAATTTTCGTTAAAATTTTTAAATGTAAACATAAAAACTATTTTACTGATACACTTCACATTAATTGTGTAATGTGGTTTCAGACTGTACGAGTTTTCTTTCCTAGCTTAGCTTTGCATACAATTTTACCTACACAAATTAGATATTTTCATTTTAAACTTAGATTTTTACTATAAACGGATATTTATTTAATAATATTAAGGTTTGGTAGCGAGCGCAGAGTCTGGTGAAAATTACTAATTATCATTAAAATCACCTGTCTTATAGATATTTCTAACCCACTTTTGTTAATTAGTTCGTTACGGATTTTAAATCACTGTTGTGCAAAATCACGTTTTAGATCTGACGTTTTCTTTAACGTTAGAACCCAATATATATTTTCTTTATGCATTGTGAAATACATATAGCATGCGTATTAACTACATTTGTTGGTAAAGCATTGAAGCTTTTTGATTAACAGAACTGAAAAATCACTTCAGGTGAACATGTTCTTTGGCTACATTTCTCTCAAAGTCGTTTTACACGCACTATGATTTAATGTCTGAATTGGACTAAATGCGGCCAAATGTCTTCTGTGGTTAAAAGGGATTTTAATTAAAATTTTAATTAAAATTTCATTAGTTAAAGCCAGTGTTTCCTTTTGCACCGATCCTTTTATTCTTGTGGTTCAAGACTTTCCAACGACTTACAAATACATTGTTGTTTTTACATTTTTATGAATATATTTAAATTCAAATTCTATGGGCATGTATTTGGTTAAAGTAGAGTGCATATTTACAAAGAAGAAATAGAAACAGAAAAAAAACACAGGGTAATAAGTGTAGTATAATTTTGTGTACGATTTAACCATTAATTAACAGATATTAAGAGAAAAATCTTGTAATTTATATATTTCCTCCTGTGTATTGCTTACAATATATAAGGTTTGATTCCTTCTATACAATGGATAAGATGCTGGGCTAAAGGTTTTTGCGATGCACAACAAGTCAGACATGTTTTAACATACTAAACAAACAACTGTCTTCGATAAAATTACACGAAAATAAAGAAACACACATAAATATTTTTTTCTCAATGTCAGTAAACATTTATCACATAAAGGCTTTTCTATGAGTATTTTAAAGGTAACCCACAGACATCTGTATAAATTGGAAATCAGCTCACCCAACTATAAGAAAACAAAACCACACATTTTAAAAACACTAATTTTTAATGCCAAAACCATTTGTAATTTCCAGGATATTCTAAGTTCAGGAATACAATATCTAAAACCTTTTTCTTTTTCATAAATACACTTCCTAAAACTATCACCAAAAACAAACTTTCAAGGTATTTCTCATCCATTGGAAATATTATGGTTTCACCTACGCGGAATTCACGGAATTTAACATAAATGTTAAATTTGTATTTACTCCTGGCACAAAATTAGGGCAGTGTTGTGCCAAATAAACTCCAAGTATAGGAACTTGTGGATGAAAGTAAAGAGGAATCTCATTTCGTATCAACCACACAATATCCACCATATCAATGACGACGAGGCCTTTTCTACATCACCAGAGTCCGTCAGAACAACTATGTTAGTAATGTTGTTTATCAATACAAATATCAGTGTAGTAGATAAAGCCACATGAGAGAAACAGGGAGAAAAATCAACACCTGTATAAACCAGCACAATAATCAACCTTACATTGCTCAACATAAACAAAACTCTGGTCACAACATTCCCTTTAATTCATTTCACAACCTATTTAGAAGAAATAAGAACCCTCTGTAAACAAATATGTTGGTGTTTTTTATAATATTTGTTTACCAACGATATTTCAACTAATTTATGATGGGTTCACTTAAGTTTTTATATTTCGAATGTAGTTTTCAAACAATCACTCGTACATTATACGTCATATACTGCAGACGTGAAGTGGTAAATATTTTAACTGTCTCTTATAAATACTTCAAAAAACATATATTAAATCTTATTAATAGAAAACTACGTTATAAATAATCACCTGCATCTACTAAATTAGAAATAAATTTATCTATATCATGTACACATGTACAAAAACACGTGTATATATAGTTCATTAATATCCGATACCGATGGAGTACTTACTACATTAGAAATCGATTTATAGTATTCAATACACCAGTTGGAGACTATAGTGATTTAATAAATTAATTAATGAGGAATGGAAGTGAATTAGAAAGTATTCTTATCACTCGTGACTTGAGTACGATGGCATTACCAAGCTTCTAATTCACATCAACTCTCACAACTCCACTGAAGTCATGAATGTTTTAATGTTTACTTATCTTTCAAACTATAACTACATTTTGAAAATTATAACAACGTCGTTATTTGCAACCAGAGGCAACATCTTCAAAAACACGACTTTCGAGTTTTTCTTGAACTAAATTATTGCCCCCTAATGACTCAGCAGTATGTCTGTGGACTTACAACTCTAAAAACCGGGTTTCGATAACCGTGGTGGGCAGAACACAAATAGCCCATTGAGTAGCTTTGTGCTTAATTCAAAACAACAACAACAAGTAAATTATTTCTCAGTCAAGAATTAAATATAGCTTATCTATATAAACTGTTAATTGTAGTACTTTTATATAGCTATTCTTTTTAAGTTGTTTGTTGTAGTACTTTCATATAGTTTATCCATATAAATTGTTAATTGTAGTACTTTTATACAGCTGTTCTTTTTAAGTTGTATGTTGTAGTACTTTCATATAGCTTATCTATATAAATTGTTAATTGTAGTACTTTTATACAGCTGTTCTTTTTAAGTTGTTTGTTGTAGTACTTTTATATAGTTTATCCATATAAATTGTTAATTGTAGTACTTTTATATAACTATTCTTTTTAAGTTGTTTGTTGTAGTTCTTTAAGTCTATGATGTGTTTAAAATATTTGGCTGTAATACTTTCACATAGGTAGGAATCAAATAACTTACGTCTTTAGTCACTGTCGACAAAAGTAGAGATAGACTTTGTACATTGACGTTTTCAGAGACATAGATTAGGGTTCGAAAACGTCAATTAAAATAATGATAAACTTTATTTACGGTTGTGTATGTAGCCTTGACAGTTTGCACTAAATGTTTCTCCCACTTAAGTAATCTGTGGAATTCTCTGTAGTCTGAGGTACATTAATTTCACTTACAGTAATTAAACAGGTTCAATAGTATAGCTGCATATTATAGTATATTTTGGGTTTCAATAAATTGTTAAGAATGAAAGAAACGGAATCCAGTGTTTTACAACACAGAAAAATATTTATTAAACAAACAGTCAGATGTAATGAGTGTAATGAAAGACCACTTTTACTGGAGCTTTCAGACCTTTCTGTAAAAAAGAATCTATTCACTCTGTAGCATTGTGTAAATGAAATAATACTGTTATTTTTCCAAGGGTGAATGAAATATTCACGTCATTTACATCATATAATGCTTTCATAACCCACAAATGTGGGTTTGTTTTTCAATGAACAGTTCAAGACTATGCAGATTCAAATTCCAAACACAGATCACAAAGGCCACGCCTCTCTTTGAGTCGATATGGACCCAATTGGTAATTTTAGGCTTAATAGAAATATGTATAATATTTATAAATATGTATAACATCCTTTATTAATTTGGTTCTACTTCATTGTGTTCCTTAAAATTGTTATATATTTCCAGTCCTGAATGTGCTTCACATGAAAATGGATTTATATATCTAATAAAATCTGCTTAGACGACCATAACGCCATTTTGATGTAACAATTTCGTTGTTGAAACCTTGCGTTGTGAGTTTAGAAAAAGGTGTGTTATAGCGTTATGTTTGCTCCAGTTCTTAAGTAGATGTTGCAATTGCTTTATATGTTCTGTTTTATTTACCTTTTGAACAAAAAACATACACTAGTAAAGGATGTGCTAGATTGTTGTCAAGCACTAAGCTAAACAATGGACTATTTGTGCTCTTAACCACCACGAGTATCGAAACCTGGTTTATAGTGTTGTAAGTCCGTAGACATATTGCTGTGCTGTTGCGGGGGCGTGGTTAATAAATAGATAAATAAATGATGATTGAAATTTGTATTGTTACAGAGACAAAAATCACTGTTATAGAATAATATTATGTTACCTCCCTTGATTTATCGCTATTTAAGTCAAGCATACGGTGATAAATGAGGTGAAATAATACAATCATAGAATATCCTAAGTCACTTTGGAAATATGATTTGAAATACGAATTATCGGTCATGTAGGTATGCTTTTCATATGTATTTATATCCAGTGTTCAGTATGGTACATAGTGTCTTACTCATCACTGATAAATGCATTACAGAGTTCAAAATACTCCACCTTTTTCATGAACCACGATAATAACTTAAACAAAATATTTTACGTGTTATTGGAAACCTGCCAATCACAACAGGCTGTCGTGGCTTAACTCTAAGCATCTCAAGGTGTCGCTGGTAGAATATGGAACCGCACTTATGCCAATGGCACAGTTATTTCCATTCGAGATTTTCTTACCGGAATCTAACATGGAGAGATGACAGTCATCTTTTGCTTCTGACTCGTTACGACTGTAGGAAAGTGGTCCTAAAACAGAATCAGATTATCACACCAGTCAGTAGGCGTCTGTTAATAAAGAAAGCTTTATGTGCCAGGCTCTCAGTTAGATGTTTTTTGTTAAGGACAAGCCATGTAACAATAAATTGTGAAGATGGCTGACATGGGCAATATAAAAAGTTTGATTACATTATACAACTAGAAGAATAATGATGTGTCGACTTCTTAGGAAGGAAACTTGAAAACTGAACGATAAAAAAGTAAAGAAAAAACTTTTAAATAAATGTAGGGATAACTAACATCAGTCAGTTAGAAACAATACAAACAATATAGTAGGGATAACACTTACATCATCCATAAATAACAGCACATAATAACATATACTCAACTGTTATTAAATAGTTATATGTATTAGTGTATGTCAACTATTCTTTGTATTATTAAGTTGAGATGATACAACCGACATCCCTACTATTTTGATCCATTCATATTAACTATCACTACATTTACTTCCTGTTTTTTAAATGTTTTTCTTTACTTGTTTGTTTGTTCTTTTAATGCAGTGTTTTAATAGACAATAGGTTGAATTTAATATTGAATTTCCGTAATAAATATAATCTCAAGTGGTAACCTCGTTTACACAAAAATTGTAAATATGTTTAATTACCACCAGTTATTAATAATAACTATGAAACTATGTAACCTCAGTGAAGTTTATTAATACTGTTGTTTTAGTTTTCGGGTTGTCACGACTCCAGTTAGGTGGAAATTCAATCATTAAGTACACAAAGAAACAAGTCTTCTGTTAAGAAACCGTTTTGAAACACGACACGTTTTATTTTTCACACGAAAAGTAACATTGCGTTGTTGTTACACAGAGTGAGTCATAATAAGTAATTTAATCAGTGTGTCGTGCACATTGCAAAAACCTTATATTCCAGCGGTGACACGAAAGGTGCTAAAAATATTAACTCTTTGTAATTTTCCCAGTGTTTGATACAACGGGGAACCTCGGCTGCACTCGAGGATACAGAAGAGATGATGACAGGTGTTGTTAGTATACATGACAGCCAACTACTTTTACTGTTCACATTAAACACAATAGAAAATTGACTTTAAAATCATATAGTTTTACAAATATATACGTTTTATTGTTAGGACTATAAAATGTAACAACGAGTAAATAAATACCTAAGTATGTACTTTTAACGTTTTTGATCTCTGTCCTCCTGGTTACTATGACGACGGATTCCAAGCTCACTGCCTGCCATGCCCGGAAGGAACCAATATGATATCTTATGCAGCTGACACCTGTACTGCTTGTCCTGAAGGCAAAATTACTTACTAAGAAGGAGCCAATAGTGAAGATCTTTGTATAACGACTGAAAAAAGGTTTTAAAATATTTTTTTACTGTTCCATTCGAACTTTTTAAAAAATGTTTATTTTTGTTTACACAGTTTGTTATAATAACACACTATTTCAGCACTTTCATTGTTTTATAAGTACATTATAAAGCGTTGCTTTTAACCGGAAAATCTTTTTCACAAGTTGTATACAATTGTCTGAACGATTCAATATGTTAACTGTTCTTTCTGAAAAGCTTACATTTACTTAGACAAAGTTTTGAGACAGTGTGTTATTGTTTTGTTGATCTTGTATGATAACAATTCTATATTAAAACGTTTGTTTTTCTTATTTTGAATCTATGCAATTTTGGCATATTAAGAATGCATACAATATTTTTTTTTGGATACCTAATACACTATGTAACACAAATTTTGTTCCTGTATAGTATGTATTATTTCTCAATTGCTTATGTTGTAAAAGTACAGAGAATGACCATTATTCCTTTTAAACTTTGCTTTTGTGACCTTGATAATGAAATTTAGAAATTAACCTATTTTCTATGTAAAAACGGGCAAATTTGCACATTTTCATTTACATAAAATCTGAATAAAACAACATGTGAATCAAGATGTATTTATACTAAAGTTATACAAAAATGTTTAGAAGTGAGTATTTTTTCGAGATTTGCGATTGTAATGTAAATCACTTTTACGTATCAGACCCAAATATAGTCTCCCATCATGTTTTCGTTATAAGCTCCTTGGTAGCGGCGTTTAAAGTCCAGTATATCTTGGTGGAAGCGCTGATCTTGGTTCTCTGAGTATGCTCCCATGTTCTCCTTGAATTTATCAAAATGAGCATCAAGAATATGGACTTTCAGGAACATCCTGCAGCCCATTTTGCCGTAGTTTTTCACCAGAACCTCAACCAGTTCCACATAGTTTCTGGCCTTGTGATTGCCCAAGAAGCCCTGAACCACTGCGACAAAGCTGCCCCAAGCTTTCTTTTCCTCCCTATTGAGCTTCTTGGGGAATTTTTTGTACTCCATGATCTTCTTTATTTGTGGTCCAACAAAGACACCTGTGACTCAGACAGCTTAGGGAAGAAGTCTCGAAGGTACTTGAAGGTTGTAGACTTCTTATAAAGAGCTGTGACAAATTGTTTCATAACATTTCATTTTATGTGCAAAGGTGGGAACAACACCTTCTGAATGTCCACTAGTGGCTCACACTTGACATTGTGCCTCCCCACAGATAACTCGGTCCGTTGTAGTCAGTGCTTCCTGTTGTAGTGTGCTGCGGTGTCCCTGCTGTCCCAAAGGCAAAGATAACAAGAAACTTGGTAAATCCACCTTAGGGACCCATCAGAAATGCCACCATTTTGAAGTTTCCAATAACCTCCTAGCCATACTCATCATACTTCAAGGCTTCCAGCAAGGTCTTGATGCTGTTGTATTCCTCTTTAAGATATTTAAATTGTAAAAGGTCTAACATTTGTATAATAAAAAAGCTTACTATTCATGCAAGCAAAAGGTGTCCGTCTTATCTTCTAGAGTTTTTTTACAGTGCTCGCAGGTAAAATGAGGTGCCCAGGGATTGTCTTGACCCCCGACAAGCGTGCCGAAATATGCCTTGTAGGCTTCACACATTTTAGTAAATGCTGTCACAGAGTACTTTTTTTGCTCTTGTCTTGATAAATTAACCACATACACAGCAGAATGCGTCTGGAGAATGCTTGCAGCTTCTTGATGTCACCTCTGATAAAATCAGATAGATCTATGTGTTCACTTAGGCAGCTAGATCTGAACTGGAGTGGTGAGTGGTGAGCCCTGTATATATATATATATATATTACTATGGAAAGTTCTAGAAAATTCTAAAAGGTTCTTGAAAATTCTCGTAAGTTTTACAACATTCTAGAATGTTTTTGAAAATTCTTATAAGTTCGAGATAATTCTCTATCGACTACTCAGCACTGATTCTACCTAGAATGTTCTGGAAAAGGGGTGAATTTGTAAATTTCATTACCCAACTCACAAAAGCAAAGTTTGAAGAGAAAAACAGGTCTTTCACATTTACTTTAGGCGTGAGGAATTGAGATATAACGCTTTCTGCCCAGGAAGAAGGAAAAATAAAATTTTATGACATAGTGATATTGGAACTGAAGTAAATGTTTTCATTCAAAGAGATCTATACATAGCATCTCCAGTATTTGGTCTAAAAAACTAACTTCTAAAACTATGCAGAAATTGTATTTAATACAATTGTAGTAATGGTAAGTTAAAAAATAGAGAGAGTTTCGTCGAGTGAAATAATCCTACTTAGTGAAGAGCTCAGATAACTCAATAGTTGTTATTTTTCTAGGTATCGGTTTAAATTGCAAAAAAATATATGTATATACACTTGGCGAATTTAAATGTTGTCGATTTTTAGTATAAAATGTATTATAAATGTAAGAAATATCATGTTTATTTACATAAGATGTTAAAACAAAATTATTGTTGAACATAAAGAATTATACACCTTTTGTATTATTATTAACTTAGGTTTTAAATTTTCTTTCGGTTTTACGTAATCGAAACAATACGTAACACGGGTTTATATATGACGCTCTTTCTCAAGATCAAACTAAAGTGGTTCTTGTGTTTACGTCTCTATCAGCTTCAACACCTACAGTTACAAAATATCCTGGGTGGGTGAAACACGTAACAATCATGTTGATCTGTTTTATTGCTTTATGGTAAGTTATATGTTATCTTCCAGTTTTTGATAATTAATGTATGTGGAACACAGTTATAAATCACTTGATGATATTGGGGTGGGAATGCATCTGGCCTCAATATCCAATTAAACTTTTAACTGAATACTGGGATTGGGTTTTCAATTATAGCGCTACCACATTTGAAAATATCATGTGTGTTGAGTGGCCCTTTGGTTGATAATGCATGAAAACACCAAAGTAAGCCTAGCAACGCTGAATAAGTTTAATTAACTTTGCGAAACAAGCCGAAACAAGTTTTCAGTTATAGTTAATACTACTTACTGAACTAATGATTAAACATACTTTCAGTTATAGTTAATACTACTTACTGAACTGAGGATTAAACATACTTTCAGTTATAGTTAATACTACTTACTGAACTGAGGATTAAACATACTTTCAGTTATAGTTAATACTACTTACTGAACTGAGGATTAAACATACTTTCAGTTATAGTTAATACTACTTACTGAACTGAGGATTAAACATACTTTCAGTTATAGTTAATACTACTTACTGAACTGAGGATTAAACATACTTTCAGTTATAGTTAATACTACTTACTGAACTAATGATTAAACATACTTTCAGTTATAGTTAATACTACTTACTGAACTGAGGATTAAACATACTTTCAGTTATAGTTAATACTACTTACTGAACTGAGGATTAAACATACTTTCAGTTATAGTTAATACTACTTACTGAACTGAGGATTAAACATACTTTCAGTTATAGTTAATACTACTTACTGAACTGAGGATTAAACATACTTTCAGTTATAGTTAATACTACTTACTGAACTGAGGATTAAACATACTTTCAGTTATAGTTAATACTACTTACTGAACTGAGGATTAAACATACTTTCAGTTATAGTTAATACTACTTACTGAACTGAGGATTAAACATACTTTCAGTTATAGTTAATACTACTTACTGAACTGATGATTAAACATACTTTCAGTTATAGTTAATACTACTTACTGAACTGATGATTAAACATACTTTCAGTTATAGTTAATACTACTTACTGAACTGAGGATTAAACATACTTTCAGTTATAGTTAATACTACTTACTGAACTGAGGATTAAACATACTTTCAGTTATAGTTAATACTACTTACTGAACTGAGGATTAAACATACTTTCAGTTATAGTTAATACTACTTACTGAACTGAGGATTAAACATACTTTCAGTTATAGTTAATACTACTTACTGAACTGAGGATTAAACATACTTTCAGTTATAGTTAATACTACTTACTGAACTGATGATTAAACATACTTTCAGTTATAGTTAATACTACTTACTGAACTGAGGATTAAACATACTTTCAGTTATAGTTAATACTACTTACTGAACTGAGGATTAAACATACTTTCAGTTATAGTTAATACTACTTACTGAACTGAGGATTAAACATACTTTCAGTTATAGTTAATACTACTTACTGAACTGAGGATTAAACATACTTTCAGTTATAGTTACTACTACTTACTGAACTGAGGATTAAACATACTTTCAGTTATAGTTAATACTACTTACTGAACTGAGGATTAAACATACTTTCAGTTATAGTTAATACTACTTACTGAACTGAGGATTAAACATTCTTTCAGTTATAGTTAATACTACTTACTGAACTGAGGATTAAACATACTTTCAGTTATAGTTAATACTACTTACTGAACTGAGGATTAAACATACTTTCAGTTATAGTTAATACTACTTACTGAACTGAGGATTAAACATACTTTCAGTTATAGTTAATACTACTTACTGAACTGAGGATTAAACATACTTTAGGTTACAGTTAATACTACTTACTGAACTGATGATTAAACATACTTTCAGTTATAGTTAATACTACTTACTGAACTGATGATTAAACATACTTTCAGTTATAGTTAATACTACTTACTGAAGTGATGATTAAACATACTTTCAGTTATAGTTAATACCATATACTGAAGTGATGATTAAACATACTTTCAGTTATAGTTAATACTACTTACTGAAGTGATGATTAAACATACTTTCAGTTATAGTTAATACTACTTACTGAAGTGATGATTAAACATACTTTCAGTTATAGTTAATACTACTTACTGAACTGATGCTTAAACATACTTTCAGTTATAGTTAATACTACTTACTGAACTGATGCTTAAACATACTTTCAGTTATAGTTAATACTACTTACCTGAACTGATGATTAAACATACTTTCAGCTATAGTTAATGTTACTTACTGAACTGATGATTAAACATACTTTCAGTTATAGTTAATACTACTTACTGAACTAATGATTAAACATACTTTCAGTTATAATTAATACTACTTACTGAAGTGATGATTAAACATACTTTCAGTTATAATTGATACTACATACTGAATTGATGATTAAACATACTTTCAGTTATAGTTAATGCTACTTACTGAACTGATGATTAAACATACTTTCAGTTATAGTTACTACTACGTACTGAACTGATGATTAAACATACTTTCAGTTATAATTAATACTACTTACTGAACTGATGATTAAACATACTTTCAGTTATAATTAATACTACTTACTGAACTGATGATCAAACATACTTTCAGTTATGGTTAATACCACTTACTGAAGTGATGATTAAACATACTTTCAGTTATAGTTAATACTACATACTGAAGTGATGATTAAACATACTTTCAGTTATAGTTAATACTACTTACTGAACTGATGATTAAACATACTTTCAGTTATAGTTAATACTACTTACTGAACTGATGATTAAACATACCTTCAGTTATAATTAATACTACTTACTAAACTAATGATTAAACATACTTTCAGTTATAGTTAATACTACTTACTGAATTGATGATTAAACATACTTTCAGTTATAGTTAATACTACTTACTGAATTGATGATTAAACATACTTTCAGTTATAGTTAATACTACATACTGAACTTGTACGAGAGAATTTTTGAAGTATTTTTCTGGATGTGTTTACATGTGATATAGCAACAAGTAAAAGAGTGATTTAGAACTAATTTTTAGTACTATTGTGTATATATAGAAAACAGAAGGAAAAAATCGCGTTTTTATTTCTTGTTTGACTGTACGAAATTCTAATTTAAATTATTTTATCAAATGTTTCAATAAACTTTGGTGTCGGTACCCACACTGCTGTTAAAAACATCTGCTTTCATGTGAGATACTATATTCACATATCTGTCTTCATATGATATAGGGCCCGGCATGGCCAAGCGTGTTAAGGCGTTCGACTTGTAAGCCGAGGTTCGCGGGTTCGAATCCCGGTCGCACCAAACATGCCTGCCATTTCAGCCCTGGGGGCGTTATAATGTACGGTCAATCCCACTACTCGTTGGTTAAAGAGTAGTTCAAGAGTTGGCGGTGGGTGGTGATGACTAGCTGCCTTCCCTCTAGTCTTACATTGCTAAATTAGGGACGGCTAGTACAGATAGCCCTCGAATAGCTTTGTGCGAAATTCAAAAACAAACAAACAAAATCATATGATATAATATGTTGATATATCTGATATCAGGTGAGGTATTAATTTGATACATTCATCTTCATATGGGGCATTATATTGATACACCTGCCTTCATATAAAGTACTAGACTGGATGATTCGAAACATTATGACTGAACACACTTGGCTAAAGAATCGGTGGAATTGTTTGTTGCTTGAGAATGAGTCTGCTTGTATAATGATATAAATACCGTTTATAAATAAAGGTGTAACTAATTACTCATAGATCATGTAATAAAAAATGTGTATTTTAATAATATTAAAACACGTGTTTTCTTTAAATGATTTTATAGCTTTTTTGTTGTTTCCTCCTCCGGGTTAAAGAAGACTGGAACGAATGGACTTTTCTGTAAATTGTCTTCCGAGGGACATGCACAAGTCTACTTCAGGTGCTGTTGAAGATGTCACAATGAACATCAGTGATGACATACCTGAAGAGACATTGAAATATGATTCACGGATAAGGGTTCGTATTCCTTTAAAGTTTTTTTTTTTATTTTTAATGATACTCAGTATTATACAGCATAGTCATATATCCACTAACAACAGCGTTGTGGACTCAATATTAAACTTTCACTTATTATAAGTTTATTTATATGTACACATGTGTTGCGCAATTATATATTATGTATTCATTCCATTGTCTACGTTGATAGAATGAATAGTACGTTAATAGCACGAAGGCAGCATTGCTGTTATAAAATAATGGCAATCATTCTTATATTTAATTTGTATGAAAATCTTACATTTAATTATCAATATGTGGTTTGATATTCAAGTAGCTGACCATTAATCATCTTAATTCATCTTATGCTTAGAAATTAATATTTGATAGAAGTGAATTCACACTTTTACAGTCAAAAATATTTCACTTTAATGTAATGTATGCAACGTAAAATCATTGTTGATAAGACTCTGGGATAGTCCCAACTACTTAAAACATGCGTTCAGATAATCTTTAATGTTCAGAGTCATTTGAATACATGTGACTTTTCTTCCAAAAGAAACAGATACATGTTCGATACTATTAAGGTCTGATAAGACTGTGCACCAGTAAAACTTGTCAGTTATATCTTCTTCAAACTCAGTACGTGTGGGTAAGAGGCAATACCTTTTCTATAATGTATAACATTAATTACATCCGGAGTACATAAAGGTTAGAGTGGCTATTCATGATTTTGCATTTGTATATATACTTCCACTACCGATATTTAAATCGTGTTATTTTATGTCTTATTGCAACTGTAATATACCTTTTCTGCTCGTATTGCAAAGCTTATTGAGTGTTTAACTGTCTTACACTAAAATGACATTCTGTTGCAACTACGAACATCAGATTCAGTTATTAAGCAGATGCCTCATAATTGCGGCGATTCAACAGATAAGGGTAACCTTCTTAATATGTGGATGGTGTTCTGTTTAATCCATTACTCAAGTATCTGTGTAACTTTGTTGCAAGTGGTTCCACATCCTGTTAACGACACTTTTAGACACATTACAACTTTCTTTATAGTCAGTGTGTCATTTTGTTACAACTGGTTCCACATCCTGTTAACGACACTTTTAGACACATTACAACTTTCTTTATAGTCAGTGTGTCATTTTGTTACAACTGGTTCCACATCCTGTTAACGACACTTTTAGACACATTACAACTTTATAGTCAGTGTGTCATTTTGTTGCAACTGGTTCCACATCCTGTTAACAACACTTTTAGACACATTACAACTTCCCTTATAGTCAGTGTGTCATTTTGTTACAACTGGTTCCACATCCTGTTAACGACACTTTTAGACACATTATAACTTTCTTTATAGTCAGTCAGTATTCAGTGGTCTGATGGTTTCCTTTAGCAAGACATCCATTTATCTTCTTTCTGACTTTATTATGATTATTGAATACCTTAAAAACACTTTAAACTACATGATTTGCTTCAAAATAATAACTAAAATGATACAGTTTGAAAACTTTTTCTCCAAATAAAATAAATGACCAGTCATTTGCAGTTCAGATTACGTAACTGTTCATCACATGCATAAATTGTATAACAATGAAATGAGGAGAAAAACTGATATTTATTTATAACAGTAGTTTTTATCTCGTCTTAACAGTAATATAAACAATCCAATTATTCTTTGGGAATGTTCAAAATATAAATGTGAAACAGTATTTACAGCTATTGTATATTACCTTACTTACCAATTTGCTGTATATTATCAAATATCTTACTTACCAATTGGAACAATGCGTGATATAATTTTCCTAGTTATCTTGAAAACGTTTATCAAATATCTGGAACCAATTTCATAATATATAATTTTTTATACAAACATGTGTTTGGTTTTACGTATATTATATTAAAGAAATTGTTATATAAAGAAATAAATTATATAAGATGTTTATTAAACGATCAATGCTATTAAAACAAAACATTTTCTCCATTGATGAATGTTGCACCACTATATATAGTTATGTTTTACATCTTCAGACAGAAACACCAGCATCAGGAGAGACAATAGACGGTGATGAAAATATTCAAAATAAGACATTTAACTACATCAGGCCAATGACTACTGGACTTCGCAACAACTATGACGAAATTATCACCACGAGGCCTATCTGCAAACCAGAAGATCACCACAAAAATATTATTGTTCTTGAAAGTGCTGACAGCCAAAATAAATCTTTCATTATAAGATCTCCGAAACCAACTCCCATGTGTAAAACAATCATGATAGTTTTACTGTAGATGACACTAAAGAGAATAATTATTCTAATGATGCTGATGTGCTAGAGAACTCTGCCATTACAAGAGCTCTAAAATGTGAATGTTTATATCAGTGAAAACGTACTAAAAGTAAATATGGTACTTTTGTTGTACATTTAACTGAATAGGGTAATCCTTCTGAAGGTGCTAACATCCAAGTCAACTCTACCGTTACAAGAGTTCAGAATCAAGCCCCATTAGCACAGCGGTAAGTTTACGGAGTTACAATGCTAAAATCAGGGTTTCGATTCCCCTCGGTGTGCTCAGCACATAACCCGATGTGGCTTTGCTATAAAAGAAACACACATACACACTCAGAACCAACAAATAAGTTAAAAAGTTCACATAAAATGTTGGTTAAAAATAAATAACGTAATCATATTGTTCCCTGAAACTCGGAACTCGAATCACTAAATATACTATAAAACTGCCCAAGCTAACAAATTGTCCTTACAGTTGAGAGAAATCAAGATGGCTTCAATATCAACAGTATGCAGGTGGCACGACTGGGATTGACACTTAAAAATTTCAGAAATTATTATTAATTCAGCATTAATGGCATAACTGGTTAAAGCAGAAACGTAAATAATAAATTATATGTTTATCTTTATGTACAGACAAAATAAAATAAACTTTGAAAATTTAAAATTTTATCGAAACATTCATAATTATCATAAAATTATAAGAGATGAAGACAGTTCAACAATCAGAAATGTCTTTTTTATTTTCTTACAATCAACTTGTTACGCAGTATTTACTTATAATAACCTATAACGTTAAAAGCTGTATATAGTATCAACACAAAAATAATCAAATGTTTTTATCACATATTTTTCGCCAAGTTAACAGATATTCGAAATTATAATGTTCATTTCAGTCCCTATGGCTTTTTTTGTTTATAGTGTAGCTCTATGTGTGGCGTTATCGAGTGTTATAATCTAAGTCTAACAATTCAAAGTAAGTTACACTGAGATCTACATGAGACATTTTTCACTGTAGCGCATGATATGTATGTGATTCTTGAATTTTTACATGTAATATGTCGCTCATTACTACACATAAGCCTAATTTTGCTTCGTCAACTGTTACCGGCGCGTGACATAATTTTCATGCTTTATGTCTACATGTTGGACAGGTGGGGTCTTTGATTATTACTCTGTTATCTGTTTAATTGTGGCATATTTTATATTCACTTTGCTATATAAATTTTCGCTCTTCAGTCGTTACGTGTTATTTAGATCCAACATTTTCAGTTGACTTGCTGTAATACACATACGTCATATTCTATTGTTATTCTATAGTATATATTTAGCGTTTCCCAATGCTACTCCGTGATTAACGTGTAGCATTGTTTGTATTTTAATCATCATGTGGCGTCTTATGTATGAAAGCTTCAACTGCTACCAATACTGGCATCAATTTGAAATACAACATATGCACACGGCTGAGCAGGGACAGAGACCCATTAGTACCTCGTACATTAACCTTTACTATTTTCAAAAGAGTTTATATCTGACAGTGCTATATATAACAAGAGGTGTAAGTACTATGGATATCTCAAACAATACACCTGTTTCCGGAGGTGTTCACATTCGTATGTTTAGTGCTGTGTATATTTATATGGCCCTTATAATTATGGTAAACTTTATATTCGCATGTCCTAAAACAGCCCCAGACAAAATATTGATAGAAGTTTTTAAAACAGGTGCAGACACATACAATTTTTCTGGAACAAGATAGTTGCCTGGGCTTAGTTTTTTACTTGAGAGATCGAAGGTTTACGTTTAAAGTGTTGTGAAGCTTTTACGTCGCTTTGTGTTTTCAGTCTTTTCAAGGACTTTGTATTATCTGCACTAAATATTTGATTCAGTTTTCTCCTACATTCCGTATATCAGTTTCTCTCGTCACTAGCTTTAATTATTCTTTACACTGTAATATTTATATGTTTTGTCTCCAAAGTTTACGTTTCTATAATGGTTTCTCTTCTTGCATCTTAGTGTACATTCTAATCCTATCTCTAACATCTCACTGGTAAAACCCAAACCCACTTCTATCATTCCACCAAAAATTGATACACTTGCAGTTATTTAGGTTATCAAATTAGCTGTTTTCTCTTTATGCAGTGTCATAAAATAGCAGGTGTACTTAGCTCTTTACTGGTGCGTTTAGTGTTTTAAGCATCCGAGCTGATTTATATTTTTGATATTAAAAATAATAATAAAGTAAAATAACAATGATTTTAAAACTCAAGCTTGTTATTTTGAAGTCCGTTAGTATCACGCATTTTACTGTAAACATTATTAATAACACAAAACACAATATAATTTGAGGTTTGTGAAATTATTTTAAATGTGTCAAGACAGTAAAATTTTGCGATTACTTTACTGGATAATGATTAAAACTTTATTATAAATATACGTGGCACATTTATAATAGTTTTTTCATCACACAATCAAGCCACCTCTAAACTTTTTTTTTCTAAAACGTGGGTTTCTGTTTATTAAAACTCAAGGCAGTCTACCGTACTTTGTTTCTTCGTTATTAGCTGTTACATTTCAACCTATTTTTTTCAGAAGAAAATTAGTTTAACTGGTGGACCATCATTAAGATCCATAGAATAATGAACACAGATAGAGAAGAATATATTACTTTCCGTAATTAAAATAATACTCTAAGTTGTTAGAAGTACTTCCGCAAGGTCCGCTAAATTATTTTGATTCAAGAGTAAATATAACCAAAATTATAAGTATGAATTTTTTTCTTTTAAAGTCATATGTCTTGGTCTGTTGTAGAATAAAGAGTTCATAGTACTTCACGTGATTCATTGCATACGCACGTTTTACTGACGTGACGACAGCACAAAGAGCAACGTTAAAGCATACCTTATGTAACGTAATTTTAGTGTCTAATGACTGAATGACAGACAACTCTACTCTGTAGTGGTGTGAATGGTTAAAACAGATAAGTCATCCAGGTGGCTTTTGGTCCCTTTTTGGAGAAATGGCATACTCAAATAAAATCAAGTTTCCGATTGTTTTTGGCTCGTTGAGGGGATTAAAGTTGTCATAGGTGGGGCTTTCAACTTGGCAGAAAGTGAACTGAAAACAAAACCATGAGCAAGCAAATCGGTTCTTTGATGGTTTTAAGAACTTTCTTAAAATGTTAACTCAACTCTTTATTTAAAACCATAACATTAACTAATAGTCTATAGTAGTCAGGAATGAAAACTTCAATTAAGCAAATATTCTGAAAGTATGTTAAACTTTATACATAAGTTACTTTGATGAATTGAGACTAAGCTCAACCTATGTGGACATCACTACAGATCATTGTAACTACATAATAAACAAATAGCGATTCAATAGCGATTGGAATTTTATCAGTTTAAGTAGTGTTGCTATGGTTTTCAAAGTAGTGGTTATTACCGTGTGTATTCCTTGTTAATTATTTCTTGTTTATTTTCAAATGAACACCATCGCGGGTGATAGCTGTACCTTTCATTGGTTTTTTGTGTTACACAATTGCTAAGACCACCTTAGACGATTCGTTAAAAATTCTAATGACTGTCATACGCAATCTTTTTCTCTTACGCAATATACTCAGTGCCAGATGAAGACGATCGTAAGACCCAGTCACTTTCTCTTCGTAGGTCTTATCAGCCGTATAAGTTGAACCAAAGATTAACTTGTAAGGAAAATTTTCATAGACCCATAGTTTTCTAGACTCTAGACACTGTGCCAATTGTGCCTAATAAATAATCCAACCCTGAATTTACTGCAGTATTTTTAGAATCTGAGAACGAAAAAAATCAAATTAATTTTATTTTCTACGTACATTATTCACACGTTGTGTGTCTCTGTATATTGTTTGCTTTAATTAAGATCATTTTGACTCTGTAAAAGACGTAAGTTTGGCGGGGTGGCTTGAACTAGTTACCAAAACACTCTTATATTAACCACTATTGGAGAACATTGGTGTAGGACACTCATAAGTATAACAAATACACAAGTATAACTTACCTGTAAAGTTTATCACGCAATAATATCTACACATGAAAGAAAATAACTTAGATGTCATTATGAGCAAACTGTTTGGGTTGTCTAAGTTAACCCAGGGCTTGAAAATGGATTTAAGCTGCATTTGATAAAAAGTCAATATTATGTATTTATAAGTCATGCACTTTCATTTATCAGTAAGATTGTAGTGATTGTTAGCTATATTAATCAATTTCATTAAGAATGGAATATAGGAGCAGTCAAGACATGTTCATGAAAACACGTCACTGTGATTGAAGTGGACCACTAATACAAGTAGCAAAAATACCATAATTTACTTATCACATCTATTAGTTTATTTACGATTTACCAGAAGTATGATATTAATAATCCATGTTTTTATTATGTCAAGTCTGGGATACTTTTAGAATCAATGAAACTAGTGTATTAGAGGAATTTATTAACTTTGAAGAATTTTGTAGAGTTTATGTTTTTTCTCTAAAAATAATACACGAAGAACTTTATTAATATAATTATTGCTTGTTTGTAACTAAGTGCTTGTTTGTTTGTTTTGAATTTCACGCAAAGCTACTCGAGGGCTATCTGCGCTAGCCGTCCCTAATTTAGCAGTGTAAGACTAGAGGGAAGGCAACTAGTCATCACCACCTACCGCCGACTCTTGGGCTACTCTTTTACCAACGAATAGTGGAATTGACCGTCACATTATAACACCCCCACGGCTAAAAGGTGCAACATGTTTGGTGCAACGGGGATTTGAACCCGTGACCCTCAGATTACGAGTCGAACGCCTTAACCCACCTAGCCATGCAACTTAGTGCAAAGCTATAAAATAAACTACTTGTGCCCAGCCCACGAGGTGCCCACTGTCTTTTTTAATTAAGAAATTTTATTAATTTTATAAGTTATCGCCTGATATTTACAATGGTGAGCTACAAAATGTAGTGGTTGATGTGATACCACTAAACACACTCCGCACCTTATGGTGCTCCTGTTTGTCTGCCTTTTCTGTGGTTAGAAGTTCAATTTTGATCACTGATTTACCTGAATTACATGGACTTCTGACCTAGTGTTTACTACATGCACATGAGGTGTTGTTCTATTTGGAATATCACAAAAGTATTTTGTAAGCAAATAAGATATTTTCAAATAGTAACAAAAATTTTGTAAACGTATTATTGTCACATAGACAAAATAAATACAGTACCTAATAACTAGGGAAATATCATGTTTGGCAAAAAACAACAACATGTTTTGGATATTATGTATTTGAATCCACAATTTTATAAAATTTAAAAGTAATGATACGTAAATCAAATATTTAAAACAGTTAAGTGACTAATCTAGACTATTCACATGTAAGACACGTGGAAGATAAGTTATCTAGACTATTCACATGTAAGACATGTGGAAGATAAGTTATCTAGACTATTCACATGTAAGACACGTGGAAGATAAGTTATCTAGACTATTCACATGTAGGACACGTGGAAGATAAGTTATCTAGACTATTCACATGTAGGACACGTGGAAGATAAGTTATCTAGACTATTCACATGTAGGACACGTGGAAGATAAGTTATCTAGACTATTCACATGTAGGACACGTGGAAGATAAGTTATCTAGACTATTCACATGTAGGACACGTGGAAGATAAGTTATCTAGACTATTCACATGTAGACAATGTGGAAGATAAGTTATCTAGACTATTCACATGTAGGTGGACACGTGGAAGATAAGTTATCTAGACTATTCACATGTAGACACGTGGAAGATAAGTTATCTAGACTATTCACATGTAGGACACGTGGAAGATAAGTTATCTAGACTATTCACATGTAGGACACGTGGAAGATAGAGTTATCTAGACTATTCACATGTAGGACACGTGGAAGATAAAGTTATCTAGACTATTCACATGTAGGACACGTGGAAAGATAAGATTATCTAGACTATTCACATGTAGGACACGTGGAAGATAAGTTCAGTAACCACAGGAAAAAAAAAACAGGATGACAAAAAGATCTTACATACATGAAGGCGTTAAGATCAGTCATGTATGAATATCTTTGACAGTGTCCCAAATCAGACACAGATAAGACACGTGTCAGAAGTATAAAATCGATCAAAGTTTTCTCACATGTGTAAATAATAGGATCCGCCAAAGATCTCCCATATTTGAAGACAACAACGTCTGTCCCAGTTGAAGAATATCTTAGAAGAAATTATCATAATTAAGACACATATATGTAGAGACATCAGGATATGCTATAGATAAGACACGTGTGAAGATAATGTCATTGGGTACAGGAAACTCACTTGAAAAAACAGTACGACCAAGAGACCACATATATATCAAAATATTTGTTTCAGTCAAAGGTGAGCCACGTGTGTGAAGAAATGGGGTCATCTTCAGATAAGACACATGTAGAAATAATAACATAAATAAAAGTTTTCCAACATGTGAAAATAAAAACAGGATTGGATAAAAATATACCACATTAGATGATGGGATTTGTTCCAGTTATAGTATATGTCAGAAGAAAGAATCAACATCAAGACAGACATATGTGAAGACTTCAATACGCCACAAATAAGACATATGTGAAGGCTTGAATACGTCACAAGTAAGACATATGTGAAGACTTCAATACGCCACAAATAAGACATATGTGAAGACTTGAATACGCCACAAATAAGACATATGTGAAGGCTTTAATACGCCATAATGAGACCATATACGCGAAGAGGAAAGGATCAACCACAGGACAGACGCATGATGTCAGTAATCACGAGAAGAACAGGATGAGCAATAGATAGTATGTATGTGAAGCCTCAAGATCAGTCGCAGGTGAACCACGTGTGAAGATCTTTGAAACAGTCCCTAATCAGACAGATGTGTAAAAAACTTGATTTAAGATAAGGCACGTGTGAAAAGTAAACGATCGATCAAAGTTCTCCCACTGTCATTAGCCTCCGGAGAATCACAGGAAGAACACAAGATGAGAAACTAATCGCATATACTGTGTTTGCAGTTTGTTCAGTCAAATGTGAGCAATGTTCAAAGACCTTTGACAATGATATAAATCAGACAGATGTGTAAGAAACAGAGTAAGCCCCAGATAAGACACGTAAAATAATAAGAACAATCAAAGTTTTCCTACGTCTAAAACAAAAAAACAGAACCAAGTTACAGATCTTTAACATATGAGAACAGTAACATCTACACCAAATAAAAAGAATGTGTAAGAAAATTGAACCACCACCATCAATAAAGACATATGTGAAGACATCAGGATATGGCATAGATAAGAGGGAAGAAGAGTCACAAGTAATACATGTGGAAAGATAATGCTAATGCCAATAAAAGAAAAACAGGATGATCAACAGATCACATGTACATGACAGACAGACTTATGGCGAAGATATCAGGATACGCCATAGATAATGCGTATGTAAAAGAAAAGAGATGAACCATAGGTTTGACAGGTAAGAAGATAATGTGATTCATTACAAGAAGAAACACAGAGGCACAAAAACTAGATGACCAACAGATCATGTGTAGCATGACAGACAGACATATGTGAAGACATATGGATACACCACATGTAATATGTATGTAAAAAGAAAGAGATGAACCACAGGTATGAAGATATCTTCATTCATCACAGAAGAAACACAGGAGCAGAAAACAGGATGACCAACAGATCACAATTAAGTGAAGGCTTTAAGATCAGTCACAGGTGAACCA